>NC_051176.1:13174649-13456248 GCF_013339695.2 Rhipicephalus sanguineus | reverse complement strand
GATTGTACCCGTGACCTCACGCTAACCGTGCAGTGCAGGATTCTGTCCATGCCTCTCATTAGATAATGTACACCATTCCGCACAAAAAACAAATGGCAATTAAGTTCCTCAATGTTTGCTCCTTAACCTCCTGGGCATTCGTCGGTGAACACTGCCGGTGAGGCCACGCGACTACAACGCCGAATTGTGCTTTACGTGAACGTGGATGAAATACAGCAACGCAGTGGTGCAATAGCCACGGCTAAATAATAAACAAGAACAAAGAGATCGAACCGCTCCAGCATAATGGTCGATCTAGCGCTAGCACCCTCCACGTGTTACAGCCTATTGCCCTCTGTGAGCGGGGTCGTAAATGAACGAGCATGGAGCGAGAGCTCCATTGTTCCAGTAGGCTAAAAACAACACGCAAATTTTACGTCGTAAATTGTAGCGAATAAAAATGTAATTGAAAAATGTAATGGATTGAGAATTCTCAATAATAATATCAACTATGTACTCCGAGAACACATAGCAAATAAAAATCCTAATTCATTGTAACGAAACAAATTTTCTATGTATAAATCAATCACAAATTGCCACTGGCTAGTTTAGAATCAAGTAGCAGCAACAAAGCACCGTTCTAGAACATGGTAAATAAACCTGCAGCCCAACTGTAGTTCCCAGAATACGCTTCATGCGCATAGGGTACACGTTGTCGATATCATTCCAGATTTCATTAAGGTACTGGTGGAAAAGGTCAAGAATATTGAAACATTTCCCAACTTGCAGCACATTAACCTGTCCCAGCACTTCTAATAGCAGGAAATTAACCGTAGCGGAAGCGATGGCATCCGGATGTGGCAGTAACTCAGAGATATGACACCGAGTGGAAGAGGAAAAACATCTCATGCCGCAAATATTACACAAACAAATAAAAGCAGTAGGTAACTGGCGTAACAAATAAGCGAAGAAGACCGAACCCAAATCCGGTATCACAGCCTTCATAGCTTCTAGCGATAGACGTCATGTGTGTGGCATGGCTCAGTTCCATCCGTCAGGGGTAATAGTTGTAATAAAACTTCACTTATCAACTGATCACAAGAGACTCCATCTTGTTCTATCGAACTTCTCTTTATTGTCCTCTCCCCCCTGCCCCTTTGTCTTGTTGTCTTGTTTCGACTTTTCTCTTCTTCTAGGTGTAGGCCGCTCGGCTTGCTTCATTCCCCCCAGCATGGTTTACATCCCTTCTGGGATAATACTTGAATATATTTCCAATGGCAGCGGATTCCACAGTGTCATTAGGACCCATGTACCATATGGTCTTCTAGTGTCCTTGTTGACGTGCCGTCTTTATAACGCGAAATGGGCCCTTGTAGGCTGCGTTGAGACTAGGTCCTCTTCTCACCAGCACTAAGTCACCGACGGCGAGTTCTGGTAATGCTGTATTTTGTCGCTTGTCGAAATTTTGCTTCATTCTTTCACGGTACCTTAATACACTTTCTTTTGATCTTGCCGCTTCTTGGAGATTAATGTTCCTGTCAATGCCAAGGCTTCGTCCGCAGGCAGATATGTTGGTCGCCCAGTTGCCGCAAACAGAGAAGTACATCCCAGTCCGGTTGTGTATGAACGTTGTGGTGAGCTACTGCCGCTTCCAAACAACATTTCCAACCACCTTTAAATTCTAGATACATACTGATATACTGTTAGGGGCGAAGCTCCTTAAGGCAGCACCCGTTCGTCCCTCGTAGTCGTAGTATAGTAGTGCGTAACCATCGTAACGCTAGTACCAGATCTTGGCCTCCAGGTGGTGCCGGTGGGAGATTTTCCTGTGCGTTGTTGAACAATAAAAAATTCGCAGCGTGCGCGTTAACAAAAGCAGAATTCTTCTGTCTCGCATTCCCATTAGCAGCCATTGGCATGTTCCAGTAGGAAACGTTAGTAGAAGTCGAAGTGTAAGTTTAGCTAAAAGCCGACTTCTTCTGTCTCTCATTCCCATTAGCAGCCATTGTTTACCTCCAAGGTAGTGCCTGGTGACTTCTCCTGTGCGTGATTAACATAAAATTTTGTTCAAAACGCCGTTGATTGAAATAAACCAACGAAAGACGCCAGATGTTTTCTAAAAGCAAACGAAAGAACGCCAGATGTTTCTAAAGCAAAACGAAAAGACGCCAGCTGCTTAACGAAAGACGCCAGATGTTTGCTAAAGCAATGGTTTTCTAAACAATGAAAATTCACAGCGTACATGTAAAATTAAAGTGAGCTGCAAGTCGTCATAACTCATCGAACCTTTAGTATAAACCGCCCGATCTCACGTCGGTGATGATGTACTGGGCAGAATTCACGGAAGATTCACGGTTTACCGATGAACCTCCGCAGCTCGCCCACTCATCATCATTTACTCCGTGGATATGCTGTTTTTTAACGTCCCTGATCGCCCGCTCAGCTAACCCAATTGCGGCAGGATATAGGGCGCAGTGAACCGCAACTTGATGTTACGCTTTTCAGCCCATTCCTGCAGCCGACGACTTTGGAAGGCAGGTCCATTGTCTGAGACGATTACCTTTACGTTGTCGAACATCTTCCTACTCACAAAAAGAAATCATGCTGTTAGCGTCTTCTTTGCCCGGTATTGCTGCGATCATCCTGGTGCACTGATCAATGCACAAGAGGAAAGCTTGTGTCCTGTGAACTCCTTCAGACTTTTTCCGTAGTTCCGCACAGTCCAGATAACTTCTTCAAATGGCGTGTTAGAATATGTTGGCATAGACATTTTCTGCGTTGGTGCTTGAATTTCACTTTGTTATTCTGGCATTTGTGACAAGACGATGCATAGGTCTTTGCGTCTTGCTGCATGCGAGGCCATGTGAACCTCTTTGTCAATTTCATGTAGGTTCTTCAAAAGCCATCGTGTCCGCCTGATTCGGGGCTGTCATAATACAATTCCAGTATTTTTGGAACTAAGAAAGTATGCACGGCAACTCTTACATGTTCAGTTTGCTGCAAAACCTCAGTTCCTTCCCATATCTTCACTGCATTAACTTCTTCGTCAGGGAGCACGATCGCTAATTGCGACATTGCATCCGCGTCCTTCATGGAGGCTCCAGGGCGATGAGTTACCTCAAAGTCATATTGCTGACGTTCACCCACTCAACGGGCAATCTTTCCTTTCAATTCAGCCATCTTTATATACGTTAGGGCTTCGTGGTCTGTATAAAGCTTGAACTTCACGCCTTCCAAATATGACCGGAAGTAGCGGACGGAACGGCAAGAGCTTCTTTTTCTGTTGTCGTGTAGTTTAATTCGGTCTTGTTGAATGTATAGCTGTAGTATCCAACTACATGAGCTGTTGGTTTTGTGGTCGTGAGGAATCTCGCTGATACAAGACGGCCCCCGTTCCATAGTGAGACGCATCGGTGTTGAATTCGAAGGGCAGCGAAAAGTCTGGTAAGCACAGCACTGGATCAGAAATGCGAACTATTCTCTGTAGGCGTCGTCACATTCTTTTGTCCAACAAAAGGGAACATCCTTCTGGGTCAGTCTCGTGAGGCAGCGACTTTTCACGGCATAATCCTAGAAATACACGAAGGGAGTGTACATCGCACGGCTTTGCTATTTTTGTAATGCGAGCCACCGATTCCTCCCTTGTGTTCTTCGTTGTTCCATCTAAAACTCTGCCCAAAAAGGTGACCTTGGTTTTGAAGAACTCACGCTTTTTGAAATGAACTTTTAACCTAGCATCAGATAATGCTGCCAGGATATGAGCTAGGTGTTCTTCATGAGCTTTTTACTTTTAGAGTAAATGATGATGTCGTCTACATAGACGTTGCAAAAGCGTCTAATGTAGGGGTCCAATACTGCGTTCATCATTATCTGATACCAACTCGGCGAGTTTTTCCATCCAAAAGGAAGGTGGTTATATTCATATGCCAAATAATGTTGTAAATGCGGTGTATTGCTTGGTGTCTTCTGCAGAGGCACCTGCCAGAAGCCCTTGCACAGGTCTATGCGAGAAAAGCAGGTACAGCCTCCCGTTTCATCGACGATGGTGTCGATCCACGGCATTCGAAAGGAATCAACAGTGTCTGGCTATTTACTGCTCTGTCCGTGCACAGGCGCCAGCTACCGTCTTCCTTTGGAGCAATGGTAATAGGTGAGGCAAATGGAGCCACCGACGGGCGAATTACATTGGCATCTAACATCTTTTGAAGTTCTTCCTTTAGCCATGCTTTCTTCCTCGCGTCAGGTTATATGGGTTTTTCTTCACAACTGTTTTGTCGTGAAGCTGAAAGGGAACCTCGAAATTTGTAGTCGCCGGTGGATACCCTCCCAAGCAACCAGTTCGGGGTACAGTTGTGGAATTACACTGCTTTTGTTCGGCATCCGTAGGTGGTCCTCTTTGTGTCCCGGTTCCGCTTTGTCAGCTTCTTTATCACAGACACTTCATCGTTCCAATAAATATTCAATCTCAACCGCTTCATATCTGGACGAGAAAGGAGAAAGTCGTACCCACTGCGTCTAAAACTAGTGCAACAACTTCTGCAGTCTTAGACTGGTACGTCACTTTCAGACGTACCCACTCACAATACTCTTTCTCGCTTCCATCGTATCCACGCACAAGAACAGACCTTCCACAGAATACATCTTGATTATTAGCCTTGCTTTTCTTAAGGATAGATACAGACGCCCCACTGTCTATCAGTGCGGGTATGCGTTGTCCATTGACCTCCAGGTCTATATGCAAGAAGCTTGAAGAAGTCAAACAAACAGTCTCGTTTTGTGTCTTAGGGTCAGACTGAGAACCCTCATTTATTAGTTTTTTTCTAATATCTGCGAAATGCGTCCTTCAGTCACAGACTCCATCTCGGTGGTGTGCAACGACTCGCGGTGACTTGCCGCTTGCGAAGACTTTGGTGGCTGCGCACGAAACTCCCTGTTTCCTGACGATCCTGTCCCTTGAACATCTCGATGCGACTTTTCTCTCCTCTCCGTCCAATCAGGCCATATCTTGGAGTGATTGCCGCAATGTCTCCAGAGTTTTCGGCGCTCTAGCTTGAACCTGTCGCTGCAATTCCTGAGGTGACCGTGTATGACGAGCGTTTAACATAAGTCAGTGGAAGGTCCGGCTCTGCAAGTAGTAGCAATCGACGCTTTTCAAAGAATACTCGATCACCGGTCCAGACCTGTAGCGATAGAAATTGGCTTGATCCCATCGCTCAAGCGGGCTCCCATGGAATTATGAGATGAAGCTCTCCTTCCATGTGCTCCATGCATCACATTCATATCCTATGATACGCAACTCGTACCATTTTCGTGTGATGCCACTTAAAACGGGAGCATATGTTTCACTCGTTGTTCGTCGGTGTCCCAGCCGTTCTGTTTACAGGCGTATTCAAGAAAGTAATCCACGTACGCCTTTGGATTGCCCGACGAACTATCAAAAGGTTCACGTTTCACAAGCTCAGTAGGACGGCTGCTCTCAGGCTCAACGCCGATAAAAGAGTTTGAATAATTTCATTTTGTTGGAAAAATTGTTTCTGCTGAGCTTGAATCGCCTGCAGAACAACGGGGAGGTCTGCATGAGAAGTTGCTCCGATGCAGCTCCTCTAGTTTCGATGTCACAAGGCGGTTGAAAAGGGAGACTTTAAGGTTTATCTTCACAGACTCTTTTTCCAAGAGTTCGTCGAGTGACATAGACGCCTTCTCGAGAACTATTGGATGAGCTCACCTGTCGTCACGTCGACGGGAAGATCGACTGGCGGATCTCCAGAGCGCGTACTTCGTGAAGACCACGCTGTCTGTGGCTGGCTGAACGAAGAAGGTAACCCACATCATGGATCGTCAAAGCCGGCTGCGCCAAAATATGTAATAAAACTTCCCTTATCAACGGATCACAGAGACTCCATCTTGTTCTATCGAACTTTTTCTTTATTGTCCTCTCCCCCTGCCCCTTTGTCTTGTTGTCTTGTTTCGACTTCGTCTTCTTCTAGGTGTAGGCCATCGGCTTGCTTCAATAGTATGGTGGCAGCCAATCAATGTTGATTTCCTAGGATGTCTCGAAATGGTCAGCATGTTTCATGGTTTGGCTCCGTCTTCTCTGCGAGTTCATTACTGGCTAAACTCTCTTTCGAGTGGCGAGAGACTCCTTGTTAGCCTCGTATCAAATAACGTCAGCATAATTCCAGATTGTCTTCTCTTTTCCATCAACATATCTCCTCTTTTTGTGTTTTCTCTATCGGGGGAATTGGGGATATCAATGTTCTTTTCCTGCGAAGGTTGAGCACTGCAGTCAATTATTATAAAAATGTCACAATGTTTAAAACACAGGGCGAAATTCTAGAAAAAGGTGAATTTTGTAGCTGAGTGCTTCTTTAATTATTTTGGAACATCCAACTACTACTAATTAAGAAGAGAGAATTTCACCTGGGTCAGAGAATGTGATAAATTTTGCCTGATGTGCAAAGGCAGTTGCCTTTTTCTGCCTAAAGGCAAAAGCGAATGTACCTGTATAGTTATGTGTTTTATCTCTAACTAAGATATCGTACACTTACGCACATGCCCGAAAGTTCCGTCACTGATATTTATTGGTTTGTTATGAAACTAATTATTATAACATGGGCAGGTGAGGTACGTTAACCCTATATACGCATTGCAAGTAACCTCCATCACTATATCATTAATGCTAAGCAAGGTCTACAGCCACTTCTAAGCACCATACCTAAGCAGTAGTGCGAAGCACGAGCATATATTAGTGGCTTGGTTAACGTGCGCTATATTTTCGCCTTCCTGTACAGCAGTCTTGATGTGGCATCTGTAACGTGCGTCGTGATGTTGTAAGTAGAAAGGTGGTTTCACGCCACTTTCCTACTTCGATTCTTATCCGAGTGCTTTCTTAAAGTGCACCTGTTTTCCGCCAAGGTTATAAACATAAAAGTAGGATGGCTAGGGCTAGTTGGTAGTTGTTCATTTTGACAGAATAAGGCGCTCACAGAAACACGGCCACTGTAAAAAAGACGCGAACAACACAGACGCCGTGTTCTTTCTAGTGTCCTCTAAACGTCTTTCTTCTAGTGTCCGTGTTTGTGTGCGCGCCTGATCATGTTAGAAACATAAATTACATGGCATAATTAACTCCTAACATTGTGACACACCTATGCCGGTCAGACGTTTCTCCTCTTGTTGCAGAACCTAACGCCACTGAACCAGCGTCTTCGGCCGAAAACAGCGTAAAAAAACTTTCCTAACTAGTTTTTGTTCTCAGTAACAGTCCTTCACTGAACTACTGCGTCGAAGACGCAGTGCATTATTTTTAACGAAGTCTGGATATTTAAAGTCAATAGCTTCAATGCACTCGAGTCTTCTTCAGTAGCCTTTTGTAACAGTGCACTACCCCGGGCTTAGCTCACTGCTTGACTTATAATGTGCTTTAACTTTTAGTTGTTGCTAGGAGCCCTTGTTCTGAGCCCTCCACGTTGTTTGTTCCATATAGTAGCGCCGTTAATGAGCAGCCCACATGAATAGTCATCTCATCATTAGGGCCTAGAACCAGAGTTTGAAATTGTCCTCCCTCGGCTTTTCTTGTACGCGACAGGACTTGCCAACAGATGAGCTGGGTTCATGTTATGCGCTTTCACATCTGTTTTTTTTAGGCGTTGCTCAGAAGAAGCATTCACACTAAGACGAGGCCTAAGTGGGGGCGCTAGTGATGTAAAAAAGAAATCAGATGCTGAAGTTTTATCACCATGACTCATTACGCTCATTCACGATTTTTTTGTCTACGTACATCTTAACTTTAGCTAAATTATGAGGACAGGATAGGACGTCACAGTCTGAATCAGTCACTTTGTTTCTCATGTTTTTTTTTCGCCGGAACGCCTTATGTCACCGTGACTTCGCCTTGCACACTTAGCGTTGCGTTCAAACAAGTTTTTTTTTTGCAGCGGCATATTTTCCGGTTGCGTGAGCGTACTCTCGATCTATCGCTTGCTGGACGCTGCTCCGCTTTGTAATTTTTTTTTTCGCATTTTCATATGTGATGACTGCAAATTTAACTCCAATCAAAGTGAATTGCTTTACAGCGAAGTGCCCGTTGCTAGGCAGGTGAACGCGTATATATAGGGGTTGTTCTATCACGGTAAATGATGGGGACAGCAGAGTGGGAATTTCGAAATTTTGATTGATGAGGTGCAAAAATCTATCGCAATAAAAGTTTTTTTTTTATAGCAACCATAAAAAGAAAACGGCTGCTTTCGTGGGCTCCCACAGTTAGAAGCTTCGACGTTCAAAGAATTTTCTTTTCCTTCTTTACATTCGAGAATTTCAAGGCTACATTCATTCCGCTAAATTTGCTTTGATGCAAAGCACGTCAAACGGAAAATGCACGATGCATAACTTCGGCTAGCTACGTAGTGCCAGCAAAAGGTGGAGTTTCCGGAACCTGCGGAATGTTCACAACAGCAGCTGTGAGGGATCCCCAGCGACATTGACGAAAAAGCACTGTGGGCAATACAGTAGATGGAACGAGGCCACGTCAGGCATAGATTTTTTGTGCACACCTCTTGGGTGAATCGCGTGCCTAAGCGCTGGAGATTGTGTCATGTAATGCACTAGCTGTTCATGCTTAGTGTGTTCTTATAGGCGAATCGTAAACTATATTCATATTAAAGCCATGTATTAGACCTTGGACATGCGCACGATATAAGACACGAAGAGCACAATACTCAAACTTAGACTCGATCTAAAAGAAACAGTAAATGGGACAAAGACAATAAATTTCGCAGTTAACAAATTCCAGGTAAATTACACCACGGAATGAACACTCTAATATCGAACGACTGCGCACACTCTTATTTTTCTGCCTTGCCGGGAGGAGAGCAAGGGTTTAATATAGTGAGCAGTTTCCCGTTAACCCCGTAAGCACTGCGATTGTGAAAACTATAGATAGAGAGTGTGAAAGGTAGACAAAAGACAGGGACGTTATTGTGAAACCTAACTTGTCACAAAATGGGGTGGGGGAAGTGAACTTGGAAGAATATTGCAGAAGGCGCAATGGTGAAAAATAACACAAATTCTGCGGAGTTCATTATTACTACGTGTTTGGTTTTTTGCAATGATAACGTTGAAAAAATTATCGATGAAATTATAAGAGTCGGTCACTCCAGTTTATTTCAATATGATGCCATTAAGTTGATAACGAGCGCCGAGGTAGTGTCGTAGAGTATACTGTAATGAAATGAAGAATATTTTTAGCACAATCATTCGGTCCCTTGGCACGGGTTAGAAAAGATGCCTAACCATTCGCGAATATGTGAAGCTTTTTTCTTTAAGTGTGCAAGAAATCGTTAAGGGACAGTTGTTAGGAAACTGCACCTCCTGAGCCGGTTATCCTAGCGTTATTGCTTCGGAAATTGTAGTTACAGAAATTCAGTCCTTAACCTGTAATCCTTTAGAACTTCCCTGCCTCGGTAAAGTATATAGATCAAGTGTTCTCTGATAAAAGAATATGTAAATAGGGAACCTTTCGTATTCTCTATATTCTCACATAGCTATTGTGTATGTAAGTTTTAAATTCGACGAAATATATAGCTGCTCTCTATTCCTATAGCACCAGGAATATTAAGGCCGAAAGCCTTGTACGGCTCATGAGAAAAAATCCGGTGTACGGCGCCGGCGGCGTGAATACGAATGTTACTTAAAGTGAGTAATTTCATGAGAGAGAGAGATAAAAGCGAAGGAAAGGTAGGGAGGTTAACCAGGTTGCACCCGGTTTGCTACCCTACACGGGGGAGGGAGAATGGGAGAAAAAAGAATAGCGAGAGCAAGGAGGAAAGAAGGAACAAGTAATACGCGCACGGTGTTCACCGCACACCACACAGAGAGTCACAACCGAGAAATATTTGACATCGCTTCCTCTGCGGTTGTCTAGAAGTAGGCGTTAAAAAAGGCTTGCAAGGACTGGCTCCAAGGAATCCAGAACTTGCAGAGCACACTGAGCTGACGGAGTTGTCATTCCGTTGAGGAGAGTGCGCATCGTGGTCATGAGAGACCTCAACACAGCGAGGACTTGTAGGTTTTTGTCGTGGCAATCATCTGTGGACGATGATGTACATTGCGGGCCATTCTGCATCGGCTCTTTATGACTGCGCAGTGGTGGTAGTGAGGGCCACGCGACATCCGCCGCCGCTTTCAAAGCCTCTGCGTCTTTTCGGCTCTCCGACTGTGATGCAGTGGGCGGTGGTGGTGGCGGCAGTGGTGGTAGCTGTCGCTTCGGAGAAGTCTGACGGTCTGTCGGAGTAGGAGATCGCGTTGTCCGTCCAGATCGCGCCGCAGTAGCCTTAGACGGTCGTCGCCGTCGCGAGCGTCGTTGTCTATTTCTCACCACATCAGCGGTCTCTTTGTGCGTTGAGCCGTCCCGTACCATCTGCCTCATGACGCTCCATTCCTTTTTCACCAATGGACAGTCCCTTGATGAGGCTTCGTGTGATCCATGGCAGTTGGTACATTTCAGGACAGTTGCTCGGCAGAATTCCGCATTGTGTGGCTCTGCACAGCGGGGGCAAATCGCCACGTTCCTGCAAACTCCGCTCACATGACCCATTTTTTGACATTTACGGCACTGGAGTGGTCGTGGTGTAAATGGACGGACCACGTGACGAAAGTGTCCGACCTTCACGTGGGATGGCAATATGTCGCCTTTGAAGACAATCTTTACGCAACGCGAGTTGCCCAGACGTGAGACTAGGACTATGTTGCTATGATCACTAACTTCCTTGATGAGCATTGGAAGGTCGCCACAAGGAATGGAGATGTCGACATCGTATATGACGCCTACCACCATGTCCTTGTTAATTGGAAGGTGAGCTCGTACCTTTATACCGTCGAAGTCTGTGACCCTGGTCAGAGCAAGCAGAGATGCCTGGTGTATAACATCGATGGCCAAGACATTCTTGCGGGGGTTGACTCGAACATCCTTGATTTCGTTTGGAGCCAGAGACTCGAGTTTCCTCGAGATGGTCTGCCGATTCAGGTGTCTCAGAGTGTCCGATGGCGTAACAGGCACAAATAAGACGGTGTAGTTCGTTGAATCCACCTTCGGCTTCACAGTAGATGCGGTTGAAGCTGATGAAGCACCCATAGATCTTCGTTTTGGTTTACGACTGTAAACAGGCGTGAATCCATCGTCGGAATCGTCACTGCTCGCCGAATACAGTTCGGTGGACTCACTGTCGGCGTCGCTGAGTTCGCTGTTCCGTTTCCTCGAGGGGCCCGCCGACGGCGGAGGCATGCCTGGAGGGTGTGGAAGCCAGTCTACTTCCAGTGTAGCCGAATAAAATACCGATGGCTACGCGAGGAACATGACAAATCACCAAAAACTGTCACCCGGTAAACAAAGCGCTGTGCAAGAGGCACACTTCGTCGTCGTCCCCCGAGTAATTTCATAGTAAGGTAAAGCCTATGCTCTTACGAAATAGTAATTTAATGAGTATTTCGTAAGAGCATAGGCTTTACCTTTAATTCTCATTACCCCTAGCTAAAAGGAATGTGTTTTTTTTAGTAGTCTTGCCATGCTGTAAACGAAATATTTCACGGCATTTCTCAATGTCAAATTCCACGTATACTAAGAAAATTATGCGCTTTTGTTAACAACGAGAATCGGCGCCTGAAAGCTTTACGAGCAACAGTACGGCACGGATTTTAACATACAAGTGGTAGCTTTAGTGCTCATTAGAAAGAAACAAAAAGCCAGAATATCGCCGTGGTGGAAGCACCGACGCTTTAAGAGAAAGAATAATTTCGAACGCTAATTGCCATTCATTCATTACGTCGCTGCAATTAGGTACGCTCGATTCGATTCTTTTTGTGACAAGTGGATGGACCCACGGACAGATTTACTGCACAATTACGCTTCACAAATTCTTTACGGGACCACGCAGACTCACGGTGCAGTAATGATTTCTTAAATTTAATAATGTCGGACATCTATTAGAGAGTTTCAGAAATGGGTCCCCAAGGAGCATGGGGACCCGAGAAGATGGCGAGCCGCCAGAGCGCATGTGCGAAACCCAAGCAAATCTTGGGCTCTTGCGGTCGCGTTGACCCAAGACCCAAAAATCGAAAACTAGCGTAGGTGTCAACGCGTCTTGGGTCGCCAGCGAGACGACGCAGGTGCAGCGCGGGCCACGGCACAGTATGGCCTGCTTCTCGCCTAATTTTAATTTCGCCACGCGTGGAGGCCCGTGCGTTTGACCCAACGCAGCTTGCGTTTGACTCAATTCTCAAACTATACTGATCCTCCGAACGCAAGAGTAGCCTACCCAACGCAGCTTGGAGACCCAGTGTCTTGGGTCCCAAATTCTCAAACTCTCTAATAATTATGTTCATGCTTTCTGCACAAAACAAATGTATCCAGTTGTTCCCAACATGAAAGCTGTAGGAAGTGCGCAGCTGTGATGTGCCTGCCCTTCAGCGACGCTCGCGCTCACGGCCAAGCGCACGCTGGTGTTCCAAACGTGCAGCCTTCGGTGTCTATCATGTGAAAGGGAACCGTGATTTTGTCATGCAATGGCGCCCTCTCCCATCCACCATGCCCTCCGCTTATGGTTTCCCTCTTCCCTCTTCCTTTCCTTCCTCCTCACCTTTACTTCCGTTTGCCGCACTCATACTACACCGTGCTATACATGGCTGTGATGTATGTATCATGGTTTTGCCTACGTGACGTCACAGATGGGTGTGCCACGCTTTACCCTCTCCCAATCCTCCCTTTCCTTTCTCCTCACCCTAACATCACTCCTTCTCACCTTCACTTTCCCGCCGCTTGCTATACATGGCTATGCTATACATAGTTTTGCGTGCGCGGCGCCAAGCGACGACATGAGATGACAACGTACGGTGAAAGCATACTTCCTTTCTTCATCTTCCTCACTCTCACATCACACCTTCTCACCGTCACTTCCCTTTTCCGCCCCGTTGCTATGCATGGATTCTCTATGCATGCCTACACATAGTTTTGCCTGCGTGACGCCAAGCGACATGGGACGACACCGACAGCATACGACAGCATGACAGCACGGGCCCTTACATTGCTCCGCACTTAAGTAACAGCTACCGCATACACCTACGCATGCATCACTTGCATACCGCTTACAACAGCTACCGCATACATCACTTATGGGTAAGTAAAGATCAATTAGCGATTTCATGAACTCCAACACAACTAGAGCTCCCATGAGCGTGTAGTGTTACCATCCAATTAATTTTGTCGCTTCATCCAGCCGTACACATGGCTCCGTGGTCTTTGAAGTTATTGTTACATCATTGTATTTCAATCCGCCTTTATACACGGCAAGGCCTTCATGCACGGCTAGTTCTGTTATGGCTTTCAATTGTATTTCACTCACACATAACTACTTAGGGAACTCAGAGCCGCCTTCACATACATCATAAAAATAAGCGCTTGAAACATGACATTTGATGCTATTTTTATTAGTACTGCTGTAATACATATTTTCTAACCACCGAAAAATTTACTTATTGCTTTCTTCGTGATATCGCTGTCCAGGCATGGATTAGGTCCCGTAAAAAACTGGATGCGACGCAAAAACACTTATTAACCACCATGCAAAACTGAGTTTCAAATGCTTCCTAGCGCTTTCTGCAACCGCATTGCAGTGTTATAAATTCGTTCAACACGTTTAGAATTGCATGTTTATTATCTTCGCCTCAACCTTCATTATACATTGTTCACGACTTATCATATCACAGTCTCAATCGTAGATGACTGAAATTTCAGAACAAAAAGCGACGTGGGGCGGGTGGGGAGAGGGGGACATGGTAACAGCTTTATACTCTTGCATAGATTTTACTATTAAAATATATTCCTGCTAGTTGTGATTAACGGGTGCCTATTGTGTACAACACAGAAACTGCCACGGTTGCGCGCCATTCGTGCAGCGCCTCTTTTCAATGTCCGGGCTAATTGTTTCTCGCTACGCTGCACATTAGAGATAGGCGACCATCAGGAATTCTAAGCCTGCATAGCATCAGCACCTTGCACATAGAAAGCATATGCACGACGTGATAAGGAATGCCGTAATTAGTTGCAGTCTAGTAAGGAGCGCTTATATAAACGTTTTGGGCAGCTACGGTCAACCCAAATCTGTGTGTTTTGTTTCGTTGCCACAAATACTTCTCTCTCCGTATCTCTCCCCTATATTATTCTGTATTTCGCCTTGACTTACACATTCTCACACGCACGCTATAAAATCCCTTAGATTAAAACAAAATTCTGCAAATACTCCTCCAATTATCTGCATCAGGGGTGCAGGAATATGTATTTGTTCGCCATAGTACCTCGCTGTGTTTGTCTTTTACTTTTAACAACCTTACATAATAGCTACGCGAGCGTAAAGTGAAATAAAGAAAGCCACAACCACCGCAATGCTTGAAGTTATGAAGATCACATTTCATACTGTAAATTTTCAGAACTGTCGTTACAACCACTTTCGGTCCCGCATCTCTTTTGCGCACTTTTCTTGTGTTCTTCAATAAGGCCAGCATTGTGTTCATAATATATGGAGGTAAAATAAGTGATACCTGGTTAACCAAGCCTCTTTCTTTTACATTTTCTTCATTTTTGTAGCGTTAGCTACACTGGCCAAGGCGGAGCAGTTTCGCGTGGCAGTCTGAGAGCCGTGCTGCACATGCGCTCGGAGAAGTGACGTCACACGAAGCACAGCTGGCGCACCGCAACCGCCACCACCGCGCGCGCCTCGCTGGTCCGCGCATGCGCATTTGAGCGCACTCCGCGTCCCTTCTTCACGAAGAGGCGCAGACGCAGTGCAGCCTGGGTAACGTCGTCGGCGCGGAATGCAGCATGTCGCATCTCGCGCGGGCTGCAGCCGAGGCGCGTCGGACTATAGAGTGCTGCACGTTTGTTAGCGTAGCGTCGCTGTGCCGAGCGTGCGTTGCACGTCGACGCTACGCTGTAATATATCAGCCCCTTAAATTTGCGCGGATCAGTGGGGGGGGGTACATATATAGCGGGGATGACGAGGAGGAAAAGAAGAATGGAAGGACACGGAAGTTAACCATTTGTCAGACCGGCTGGCTGGCGTTTGGCAGTGTGGTATAGCCATGAAGACAGAGAGGGCAAATGCTGCTAAGCGGCGCAGAAAAGCGGAGAAGCTTGACAACCAAGAAAGCTAATAATCAGCTGAACCTTAGCTAACGCTGCGTATATCCTGGCATACCGGAGCTAAGCCACTGCAAACGTTTCTCTTTCGTTCCTTCACAGAATTCATCTTTGCGTTTCTGTGAGCTCGTATATTTCATGCGACAGCGGCTACATTGCCGAGTTTGACCACGTGACTTTAATGCACGCCAATAACACGATACACGAGTACTTTCACTATATTTTATCCAAGCTGCACGCCGCGGCCTAGCCAGGAGAGTGCTTCCAAGATACATTTAGTAGTAGATAATCTATGGTAGTTAATATATGTTCAGTATGTCATCAGTAGTAACGCTTCGTGTAGCACTTCCAGCTCCCCACGGATTATTACATTCTGTAGACTCTTCAATTACTTTGGCAGAAGTCATGAACGCTACCGACTTTGAACAAGTGGACAAAAAGCTATATATATATATATATATATATATATATATATATATATATATATATATATCTATATATATATATATATATATATATATATATATATATATAGGTACGTCCTCTCAACGCGTCACATAGCATTTTGGATTTTCGATGGGAAAGTGGCGAGCGCTGATTGTTCAAGAAGACGATACGCAAGCACGTCACATGGCATAGTTGTGAAACAAACAGACTCTCCAAGTGTGCAAACTGTTCTGTGAACGAGAGTACACAGTATTCTGGATATATAGCCGCAACAAAACTATGCCGTCGTTTTTACGGGGCCCTATACGTGAGCACCTCGTTCAAGAGGAACACGTGAATGGAAATTCATTACAAAAAAGCCTAACAGACACCACACCTAGCGCCTTCCTTATCGCATGAGCTTATAAAATCTGTCGTGGCAGCAACTTTATTCCCAGCTCTTGCATGCTGTTGTTCTGGATAATATTCAGCCTTGCGTAGTGTTTACGCGACAAATAATGAAGCACCTTGTATAGAGGCTCCTTAAGTACGCTCAGGAATAAGCGAGATACGCAAAGGGTTGTATCTGACGCAGCAATATGGGATAAAATCCCAACCCTCGAGCATTGAACGTAATTTGTGTAACACGAAAAAAAAATACGCATTTGCGTTGTTTTCGCGTGGTTGGGGCGTGTTTTGAAAAACAAAATTGAATGCAAATGAACAAGCAAAATTGCACGTATGACCCCATTCTGGCGTCGCGGCTACCTTAGTACCGCGAGTACTAAGTGTATCTTTCGTACACGTTATATTAGTTAAGCGTTAGATGTCACGAAGCTTTACCAGTGCGCTGTTTTCAGAAGGTAAGGATCTGTCGGATGTCTTTTCTGGTAAAGGTAACAAAAAACAGATCAGAGGTATGAGTCGCAATTTTTTGTTTAATTCATTGCGCCTTTTTTTTGTAATAGGTCGAGCTGATAAACTACATATAGCATAAGATGTTACTGGTATCAAACATGCGACTATATCATAATCATCCTTTAGCACACCGTAGAAAACAGTACGTCACATTGAACGCCCCTACAAACTTGAACACGCTACATAAAGCCAACCATACTAATCAAGCAAAATAATAATAATAATAATAATAATAATAATATCTGGGTATTACGCGCCAAAACAACGATATGATTATGAATTAATCAAGTGACATATGACCAAATGAATAATTTGAAAAAAATTGGCAGATCCCACGCCATGTGGGAATCGGCTTCATGCGAAGCAAATGTTACGAAGCAAAAGCAAATGTTTCATCCAAATGTTACGAGGTGCATCGACGTGTTTTTGTAAGCGTAGTAGTTGTGTGGTAGTAGTTGCAGCAGTGACGCCTCCGGCGACATGACGTTGCACGAGCGGCCGATGGCCGCCTCTGCTTCTGTGGCTCTAGACGCTCGTGCTCTCCTTCCCTCGCTGAAGAGTCCCACGACGACACCAATGGCATGGACTGCACAGAGGCAGACGCACATGATCTTGCGACTTTGCGGGAGTCGAATACCTCGGACGCCGGCAGTTCCACGCAGCGGGAGCTGGATGGAGACTGGAAGACAGTGCTGATTCTACGCCAGAGGAAGGCACAGGCTCGAGAACGCAAGAAAAAAAAATTACACCATCTCTCACTCAAGCGAACCATCTCCCCGCCGCTTCGCAACCTCACATGGTTCCCTTTAGCGGGAGATGGAACCACAACTGGAACCACAACTGGAACCACACTGGAACCACAACTTCCGTTAATCCGTCACGACGCCTGTATCATAGGAGAACATATGTAGTATTAGACAGCCAGCACGGCAAGCACAATTGACGTTGCACCGACATTACGCCTAGATAGGGTCTTTTTCCAAACAGTTTCAAGACGTGGCGTGGCTCTATGGTACAATACCAGACTGCCATACAGAATGCTTGGGTTAGATTCCTGCTGGGATCCTGATTTTTATTCTTTGCATTCGTCAGGTCAGCGCTAACGATGTCCGTTTTCTTTAGACTCTCCCATTTAAATTATGAATGCGTGTTCTCGCAGTTCCTGGGAAGATATAAACTGTCAGTCACCTGTGGCTCATACCCGCTTATACCGTGGCCAGTTGTATACAGGTATGTGCCACACGTGTCTGGAGGAAAGCGTTTGACGTCGTACGCGACAGGATTTTCGCGTTATTCATGTCATGACGAGACAGTCATATTCAACAAACCCTCCCACCCTCCCATGCCAATTTTGGTCTACACCAAGCTGAAGAGGCGATCACGAGAACATCCAGACGTTGGCAGCAAGATAGATAGATAGATAGATAGATAGATAGATAGATAGATAGATAGATAGATAGATAGATAGATAGATAGATAGATAGATAGATAGATAGATAGATAGATAGATAGATAGATAGATAGATAGATAGATAGATAGATAGATAGATAGATAGATAGATAGATAGATAGATAGATAGATAGATAGATAGAGAAAGCGCTCAATGTGCCTGGGGTTCGCTAAGAAATGCTTCGCATTTAATAAGGACACCTGAACGGAGTACAGCGAACATTATTAATTCACGTGGGTCAGTCACTTCTGTTTGTTTATCCTCGATTTAACACCATAGTCCCCACAGAGGCGCAATCCAGTCTGACACTAATTAAACCGGCCGCCACGGAAGCCTTGGTGGACATGCTTCTCGATCTTGATGGAAGAGTCGAAAGTCACAGAGGTGTGACTATAATGCCGTACATGACATGGGAGCTGGCGCGTACGCGTTCAGCCGAAATGGTGACGAGGTATCTTAGGCTTCACCGTTGGTCTCCCAGGCCTGGGAGCCAAATGCATGATTTCTCGTAATGCTGGCAGCTCATCGACCATCCGTTAAACCTGAATTCTGCCGTGTTGACAAGACCGCAGCGTGCGTTGACGAATTTCCCAAGCGTTAATCGACATTCTCTGCACACGAGTGTGCTTGATTGTTTGAATATGCATGCCGATTCAATATTCCGTTTTCCCTATACGACCGCACAGCTTGAATTGTGGAACTTTGTAGCTGAAACGCTCGCAAAAGTGAGCTTTCGGTTTCTAAAATATTTCCTTGGTGCGATGCGGAGCTATTATTTAGAGAAGTATTTCTCTGGAGGTTATACGTAATTTTTAATATATTACATAAATAGCAGGAGTCTAGCAACTGTGAATGAATCAAGTCAGGCAGTGCTGCAGCAGAACGTACCTACAATCTGCTGAATCCGTGGCCCCTACTTCTGGTGTTCGCATTACGAGGATGCTATGAAAAAAGTAACGTAAACAGGCGAGTAGAGACGGCCGTTTGAAGCTTTCAGAAATTTGAGGAGAGTATTTGTCAAAACTGCTTTGTAGCGGAAGCTGTGCAAGATTTAACATTGTAGTAAGCAATTATTACTAAGTATGCGATCGAAGTGCAGGCAAGGCTGGGCCTCAGTTGAGGTGGACATAACTTTCAGTTTGATCCTGCCCTAAAAGATGTAGGTGAATATTTTCTAATTAACTTTTAAAATCCTCACAGCAACAGCACTGGAAAGAATGCCGAAGCTCGCATTAACTCGCTCAAGGCTTCAAACAGCGAAGCTGGACGATTCTGAAGTCTATTCTGGTTTCTTCTAGGTTGTTCTAGCTAGGTCAAGCGAGATTGTTTCTAGATGGCTTCTCAGCGTAGAAAGGTTCGACTTAAACGACAGGAAGTCACAGACACGACACTGGCGTCCAAACTCCAGATACAGAATCTCGCACTGAAACCGAGCGTTCGCACCTCCCATAGATCTCCCGGCACGTCGTCGTTCGCGTAGGGCTTCCATCGCTATGGGGTCTTCTCGCAGCTGTCCGCTACCTGTCCCGTTCCTTAGTATTCTCTCGTTGTACGTACCGCTGAAGCACCCCGTACAGATGCTTTAGCGAAGCTTAAACGTGCGGCCGTGGTGTTTATCATTGGGTTTGTCTCGAAGGTTGATTAAAACTTTTCTCAATTACTGGTTACGTCTGTCTAGAATTCTCAATTGATGTTTGACGCCCGTCTGTTGCCTTCTTTACTTTTAGGGGAGCAGGGGTGAGTAGTGTGATTTTCCAATTTCTGGGGCACATGACGTGCATTCATGATGAAGACAGTTGTTCGTACACACTTGTACACATCAAAGTTTTGACAGCTGGCTTAAACACTTCCGCTGATAAAAATATTTTATCACTGGCGACGGACACAGTTTGGGACACCAATTGTCACTGGCGACAAAGAGGTGACTCGCGGTGACCACGGGTTCCCATAGGTTCGCGTAACCCACCAGTCGCACCACTGATATGCCTGGAGATTTGAGACAGTCTGATCGCACTGCTAATCCCATAGGTGATGCCATAGAGGTGGTGCAGTGGGAGGGGGGGTAACCCCTTTCCCTTAATCACCGAATGGGGGCGCCATGACTACCTCATCTCTACTTAGTCGTGCCCGTCTCTTCATTGCTTATATTACAGAGTTGTGGGCTATGCAGGTTTTCGAGGATAGTGGCCGTGTTCCTGCGCATCAAATTGCTTCACAGGTGACTGCAGTCACCTGACTGATAATTAGCCTCTTGAGTAACTGACCCAAAACAATATCTTTTCCTCCAACGGCCGATTGGGCATGGGGAACTATTTGCCGTCAATCGCTTTGCGATAAACTTGAGCGAAAAAGTATAAAACTTACGTTCATGAACCGACACCGTTTGCATGGCAGCAGCGTTTATGTAATCCTATTGGCCCACGGTTTCGTGCATGCATAAGGCCACGAATGTCCTACTGAGCTACCTGAAGCTGACCGGACTTCACGAGCGTCTGTGAACTACCAGCGTGAGTTCTTGTGCGTGTTATCACTTACTGTTGATCTTTTTTTCTGCCTTTTTTTGTTTTCTCTCTATCCTGTCTAGTATTACCCTTTCCCGCCACCGCGCGTTTAGGGTAACCAACCGAGCCGAAGCTTGGTTAACCTCACTGCCTTTCTCCTTCGTTTTTCTCTATCTCTTTATTGGAAGCAATATCCTCTGAATTTTATAAAACAGGAAAAAATCGGGGGGGGGGGGGGAATCTTTATTGAAGACAAGATTACACAGAAAGAAGACACTGTAAGGATTAATCACGTGCTCGAGATCTTAAGTATGAACGACGGATATATTTTCTCCGAAGACAAAGAGTTCCCGTATACTACTGCGATATCAAGCGGCGTCTATTGTTCGCTTGAAGGGAAGCCAGCGACTCCAACCAAAATTCGGGATAAGGAGACCGGAAAGAGAAAACATTCGATATAAATCTAATAACGAAGATCAACATAACGTATTGACCTGAAGACAGCACAGCAGAAGGGCCGCGTTTTTTCAGTTGGCAGATTGAGACGCGTAGACCGATCGGTGGAAGAAGCTCTCTCGGGCATGGCGTAAACGGCAGAAACCATTCTGTGACTTCCACTTTTTCTGTAACAGTGTGAGATTGGATTCGTTGCCCCAAACCATCAGTTGGAGTATGGATAGTTCTTCGTATGTTGGAAGGATGTCAGAGGAAAGCAAGACACTGCAAATAATGTGCCAGCGGACGTGCTTCGGTGCTTTTCTAGCAGTAACCTACAAAGCTCAGCCTTGTGCTGCTTTTTCTCTTTCGTTTCTTTTCATATCCGCACAATGCGTCGCTAAAATCAACTTCATTGCTTCTATTATACACGAACAGCATTGAGTAGCCCCAATCCCTCTCGCTATGCCAACACCCTCCCACCCCCTCCCCCCCACCCGCCAGTTTCCTCTTTGCCATGTTGTTGGTCAGAAAGGGCACAAGCAGACGGCTTATCTAATCAGCTGTCTACCACAACTGTCTATTACGCGTCTACTACAGGAACCTACAGGACAAACCTTCCCAGCGTGAGGTAACTATCCATACTCGAGACATTGCAGTTCACTTTTCAATACACCCCACCATTCTTGCAACTAAAAAAAGCTTGTGGCGGTGTACCTGCACTTGCACTTTATTCGGAGTATCTCGGCGATGGCGATGGCTAAAAGTTTCCTTTAGTGTCTTTGTTTTACACTTTTAGTTTCTGTGTGTTGTGTACTTATCGTTACCAAAAGTTGTACTCATTCCATGTAATACAATAATAATATCTGGGGTTTAACGTCCCAAAACCACGATATGATTATGAGAGACGCCGTAGTGGAGGGCTCCGAAAATTTCGACCACCTGGGTTCTTTAACGTGCACCTAAATCTAAGTACACGGGCCTCAAACATTTTCGCCTCCATAGAAAATGCAGCCGCCGCGGCCGGGATTCGATCCCGCGACATTCGGGTCAGCCGTCGAGCGCCATAACCACTAGACAACCGTGGCGGGGCTCATTCCATGTATACACAGGTATATGTTAGTTTGGAAAATGCTTATTTCTTTCCCCAACTTTATGCCATGTAGCAGGGACCCGTTAACACTCTCGCGTTAAAAGAATGTTTCTCATCCGCCGCCTTGACTGCAAGCCGAGTTGACTAACATTGCTAGGGTTAAATCTTCTGTACATGCAAAAATATACAATAAATGGATGGAGGATCCGCGGCTACCTTAGCTAAACTGGTTCTGCAACGTGCGCGTAATGCTGGGGTTCCGAAGTGAAATCCGACCGACAGCATGTTGTTTTGTCGTCTATTTTCATTAACGTTTAACAGAAAATAGCTACACCATTTTAAATGCACAAATATTGTCCCCCTTTACTTACGCTGTTCTCGTTGCCTGTGGTTCTTACTGAACTCTGACTAACCATTCTTAGGCCCCTCGACTAGTTCGTCTAGTCTTGTTCACAGTGCATACATATACATATATATTGAGAGAAAGAGATTAAGACAGCAATTTTTCATTAGCAGTTGGCTCGAGGTTTAGTAAACTCTGCAATATTCCCATACTCTGGAGCTTACACAATGCCTAAAAGAAAAATATGTGAGCCATAATAAAGCTTACGCAGTTTTTTTTCTCTGTAATTTCCTCAGTAACCACAGTGCCTCTCCCGAGTGCGCGTTATACACACACGCTAAATAGCCTCTCGCGAGCACGTCATACCGAATCCTTGCCGATCCGGTTAAGATAGAGAATGAAGCAGGAGGACCGTTTTCAGAATAGGCAGTACTGTCTTTGCAAACTGCTTTGTTCTCGGACGGCCGCAACCCAAAATGACTGGGTAGGTCATTGACCACACCGCTTCGCCGAATTTGCAGGCTGAGTTTTAATGCGCTCCCAGACAGCACATCAAGCGCTTCCAAGCAACTAGAGTGCGCAGCCTACTCACTTTAATGACTCTTATTTGTTATTACGTTACACGGATGTCTAAATGGGCGTTCACTGAAGAGCAGTCGTTCCAACCCGAAGCTCTTTCTAAGGAAATCACCGAACGCGCCTGTAGACGACCACCACAAATGTGTGCGATCTACGCATTTGTCGAAATGCCGAAAGTGGTAGCCGAAACTATTGCGTTATGTGCCATTCACGTTAATGCAACAAGCTTGTTTCGAGCTATTAAAAACGTCGTGATGTCGCCTTGCAGTTCCGGAAGAAGCCAGAATTGCACATATAAGATCAAGAGTAGTTGCCGAAAAAGGAGGAACAATGCCCTTAACGTTCTTCTTTGGAGCTTCCATAGAGTACTCGTATGCTTTGATAATGATTGCGGCTTGCAGTGCATGTACTTCGCTTTTAGTTCTCCGTAGTTTCTCGAGCAAAACTACGTAATGGTAGTTGGTGACACGCCTACGCAAGCATTCTTGCAAGCGGTACAAGCAGGCTGCGGATCTGGGAAAGCTAAATGTGCATCACGAAAGAAGCGTTTCTTCCTTCAGTTGGCAGGCTTTTAAATGCGAAGCATTTCTCAGCGAACCTATGCAACTTTGAGAGTATCTATCTATCTATCTATCTATCTATCTATCTATCTATCTATCTATCTATCTATCTATCTATCTATCTATCTATCTATCTATCTATCTATCATCTATCTATCTATCTATCTATCTATCTATCCTATCTATCTATCTATCTATCTATCTATCTATCTATCTATCTATCTATCTATCTCTATCTATCTATCATCTATCTATCTATCTATCTATCTATCTATCTATCTATCTATCTATCTATCCGCCTACGACTTGTGCTCTACTGGCCGTTTCGTTAATGGGATGTATACCAAAATCGGTAAGGCACAACATGACTGTATGACAAACGTAAATCACAAGTCATAACATGAAAATCATGATATGTGTGTCATATACAGCATGATCTACGTGACATGGTCTCGGGAAGCTCGCGGCATGTTCGCTAGCTTGTCCATACACCAAACACTGATATTTGCGTGACGTTACTGTATGGTGAACATAAATGACAGGTTGGTAACATGACAATCATGACATGCATGTCATGTAGGGCATGGCTTTCATCCTACACTCATAGTGCGCCCGCGGCTGTTCGCTAGCTTGACATACACCAAAACTGGTATGCGTGATGTGCTGTGTGACGAATATAAATGACAGGCAGTAACATCACAATCATGACATGCATGTTCGTAGGGCCATGATCCATATGCGGAATTTATGGTGCGCTCGCAGCCGGTTCGCTAGCTTGACATACACCAAAACTGGTATCGCGTGACGTGACTGTATGACGAACATATATGACAGGTGGTAACATGAAATTCATGATATGAGTGTCATGTAGGACATGATTTACATGTCAAAATCATGGTGAGCTTGTGGCCGGTTCGCTAGCTTGACATACATCAAAACTGGTATTGAGTGACGTGACTGTATGACGAACATATGTGACAGGTGGTAACATGAAATCTGTTATGAGTGTCATGTGGGGCATGATTTACATGCCAAACTCATGGTGAGCTTGTGACAGTTCGCTAGCTTGACATGCATCAAAAGTGGTATTGCGTGACGTGACTGTATGACGAACGTAAATGGCAGGTGGTAAGATGAAAGCATTATATGTATGTCATGTAGGGCATGATTCACATGCTAAACTCATGGTGCGCTCGTTAGCTTCACATACACTAAAACTGGTATTGCATGACGCGAGTGTATGACGAACATAAATGGCAGGTGGTAACATGACAATCATGACGTGCATGTCATGATTTACATGTCACACTCATGGTGAGCTCTTTGCCGGTTCCCTAGCTTGACATACACTGAAACTGATATTGCGCGAACCGTGACTGTATGGACGAACATAAATGACAGGTGGGATACATCAAAATCATCACATGCATGTCATGTGCGGCATGATTTACATGCCACTGTCTTGGTGCGCTTCGGGCTGTTTTTGTTGACTGGCTATATATCAAAATTGGTATAGCATGAAATCAGTGCGTGACGAATATAATTGGCAGGTTATGCATTATATGTACTAGAATATACGTTTCATTAGCATGTATATACCATATTGTAAATACCCGCATGCATGCATGTCAAAACATGCGATATATAGTGACTAGATGTCATGACATGAATTACCTTCATTTGCCTCAAAGACAAAACATTGGCGATGTTTGCAGCTCTGTTGCTGGCTGCTTCGCATTACATCGATCTCAGAGTGCGTGTTTTGTTACGGCATAATTTGTGTCAGACTGAACGTCGGTAGAGTACTATGTGCAACACCAGTACGTATCCCCAGCAAACCTATAGTCTCCATTTCCTCCTCGTAACTTTTAATTCTAGCGTGCCAACGCTGCGGATGGCACGAAATGGAAGAATTTTATTGTTTTGTCCGCAGATTAGTGGCCTGGGCTCATGTCTTCCATGTCGAGACGTCAGGCCTTGCCTCTCCGCTAGCAGACTTATTGCAGCGGCTTGCGCCTTTGCAACGAGAATTTCAGCATTCGCATCAACAAATGCTACAATTGTCTATGTTTTTCTTTAGGCCCAGTAATAAGTGAAAACGATTCCAGCGTTTAAAAAAACAGTGAGATTGCAGTTTATGCTACATTGCTTTTTTAATCGTATTTCGTTCTGTTTTCTTCTTGTTCAGGCTTTCCATTTGCTGCGTCTACCACACAGGCTCGTGCTCTGCCCGCAAGCATTTATAACCACGAAAGCTGACCACGAAACAAGCGGCGTTACGCATTTTCATCACCGAGCTTTTTTTTTTATACGTATAGCTTCAACAACGTTGCACGCTATGTATGAAACAAAGCAAAAAATTCAAGCACGATTACTTAAACAGTTTCAACGGGGCTTACGGACAAAGCACACATGTAGAAGAAAGGTAAGACTACTGCGATTCGTAAAAGACGTCACGAGGATTGCTACTTTACTTCTAATGCGAAATATATAACTATAACAAGGTTCGCAGAATCCAAAATTATAGGACGAAGCTAGCACTAAGCCGCGGAAGGCTTGAAACAGCGAAACTGGACGGTTCTGAAGACTAATCTGGTTGCTTCTAGGTTTTTCTAGGCCTTAGCTAGGTACTGCAGGTTGTTTCTAGATTGCTTCTAGGCCGTAGCTAAGCTTTATCTAGCTGATTCTAGGTTGTTTCTACGTTGATTCAAAGCGCAGAAAGGTTCGAGGTAAATCAGTCAGGCCCAGACAGGACACGGATGTCCAAACTCCAGAGATGGAACCTCACGCTGAAATCAAATGTTCGCACCTATCATAGATCTAAGGGCACGTCGCCGTTGGCGCAGGTATTCCATCGCTTCGGGGGTCTTCTCGCAGTCATCGTTACCATTCCCGTTCCCTAGTATTTTCTCTTCGTACATACTCGGGGTCTTCAGCTCGCCGCCGACGCTTCGCAGCCATTTATTAAGCTAACTGTTGCCTTTTTCCTTTTTATTGAAAGTTGTTTACAGTGGGATTTACCGGTTTCTGTGTCACATACCCTCTAAGATTATGATAGTTTTCTCATAGGCCGCACAGTGGCACATACCCGTTTGATGAAGATAGTTTTTTTCTTAATTTTGTGGACCAGTGGCGAGTAGTGGCATGTAACCAGTTTCTGTGGGTCATCGCCGTTTATGGTGACAGTTTTTTTTGGTACGGGGTGAACAAGGAGCGATTTGCTAAGCAGATTCGCTGTTAAAGGAAGTTCGGACGTGCGAGGCTCTTGTACTAATGTTTCAAATTTCGAGTGTGGCCCGGTGTTCTCACGAAGCGCTCTGACAAAGGGCGGGCCTTGGTCAGTAAAAAAAAAATTGACAATTATTCGTACGCGCCGGCTCGTCTTCTCTGTGATTATGTATACTATTTCTTGCGCTCAGTTTTGTCATTTCTTTGTAATGAGTAAAAGAAATGTCGTTGCTGGGAGTGAAAAAATATCCTGGCTTGCTACACGCATGTCCAAATTGTTCCCGATAAGAGCCCGGCATAATTAGTTTCCATTTCCCCGTGAAACAATTGAATTGCGTCTCATGGTACGGTTTGCGTTATAAGCCCGAAGGGTGGATGAATGGGTGCAAAATTTTATTGAAAGCCCTGAGGTGCGCGACGTAGCGCGCAGCTCCCTTTCCCAGGCCAAGCCCGACCGCCGCTTCGTGGGCCCTCCAGACAGCCCGTATGATCCTCAGCATCGGGGTTCTTGATAGCGGATAGCCCCTTCTCCTGATTTATTTGGTCTATGCCTCGTCACGAGGGGCAACGCCAGAACATATGGTCTAGGCTAGTGAAGTCATTGCAGTGCCTGCAAGAGCTACCGGGATATGTGTCGGGATAAATCTTATGCAATAAAGCCGGGCTGGGATACGAACCCGTCTGCAATAATCTGAGAGTCGTTGGCTGCGCTCTATTTAACTTCTTGTGAGAAATCGGAAAGTGTCTAATGCCGAGATAAAAGTGCTGCGAAATTTTGCCTTATATGGTCAGTTGATTTCTGTTCTCGACCACTGCCGGCCGGCGGGGGAGTTTTCTATAGTTATGGAAAGCGAGACCTCGCGCCTTGGAGTGGGCCGCCGCTTGAGGTTTGTGGGACCTCCCATGATTGACCCAATCTGAGCAGAGAACCACGTGAGAGTGTGGGTGGCGATGCTTTAACCGTCGAGGATGCGACAGGCTTCCTTACACACGTCGCCAACGCTGAAGGCGGGGATGTCTGCCCTGGAGTCGCTGAAGATATTGGCATGTTTGTCGTCCAGGAGGCCGAGGCAATGGCCACTTGCTCGGCCCCGACGAAGAGCTTCGTACCGAACCAGCGTTAACGGTCGAACCCCTTCGGTTGATCGACACTACTGAAAAAAGTCACAGTTTCGCCGCAAGGGCGAAGCAATGAATGGGATAGCAAGGAACTAATGCTATACGAAGTGAGGCTCGCCAATGGATACTCTCAGTTTGAACAGCGCTTCTGTTGCAAAGGCGAAGCAACGAAGGAAACTAGCGTGCTTCAAGTGTCGAGCTGTGACACTTGATAGTTCGCGCTCATCTTCTGTTTGTTCGTTTAGCGCGTCCCTGAGCTCGAGTGACATTCGTACGCCGTAACATGAGCGCGGACATCATGGTGAAAGCGTGAAACATTCCTCTACCCCTCGCCACGAGAAAACCGCGCGAGCAGACAGCGGAAGGGCAAGCTTCTCCCATGCGCAAATATAAGAAGAAGCGAGCGAGCTCGCCGACGACTTTTAAATGCGCCCGTCGGCTCCTAGCGCCACCTCGCTGGTAATGAAGAAACGCTTATTATCGCCTGCTGTCTCCGAGTCCGTCCAGCGCTAAATGGTGTGTATATAAAGCTCGCCGTTAGCTACGTCGAGGATATGCCTTTCGTGGCGTAGTGGATAGCGCCGCTCGCTTCGGAGCAAGAGGTCCCTGGTTCGATTCCGCGCTTCGGAAGCATTTTTCTGCGGGGCCTTCATATATATACATACTGTCACGTAAGTATGCTGGTGCCTGGTTCGCTCGTCGGGCTGTGCGAATGATCCCGAGGCCGATGGTTCAAACAAAACTCCCATTTCATTCCCCGAAAAACTCTACAAGCACTCCCACAACACAACACGCACACTTGAGAAACAAAGAAAAGGCATGTCTAAATGTCTCGCGTTTCGACGTCCGCTCCCGTTCGCGTGTCACTAGTCGTCGCGCTTACGTTTCCGGCGTGCCTCCGTCCGTTGCGAGTCCTCTCACGCTGGATGCCGACACGCCGTATCCATTCTCCCCAGTGGCGCAAGCATTGAAGGCACCACTGCAGCCGTTGTCCCGGTAGTTCCTCGCCGAGGCAGGTGCTCGGGCGGGAAACTGCAGCCCAGGGTCAGCGGTAGTTCCGAGACTGCTCGCCGAGGACGGTACTCGGCGGGAAACTGCAGCCCAAGGCCAACTGCAATTCCGTAATGCTCGCCGAGGCAGGTGCTCGGGCGGTAGCCTGCAGTCCCAGGGTCAGCGGTAGTTCCTGGCGCTGCTCGCCGAGTCAGGTGCTCGGGGCCGGTCGCCTGGGGCAAGACCCAGCCAGAACTTCCGCGCTGTCGGCCTCTCGACGCTGTCCCCTGGCTCTCTCGTTCTTCCTTGCGCGCGCTCTCTTCTTCCAATCTCGCCACCCCTCGCCCGCTCTTTTTCTCTTCTTTCCTTTTTCTCTTTTCACTGCAGCTTTGAAATTATTCGTTCCAAAATACCTTCTTCTCTTCTTTTCCTGACCTTGTCATTCTTGACAATGGCCCCAATATTTTGAGTTTTCGCTCCACGAAAACTTTCATCCCACCACCACCAGACACTTCACTGTACCGCACAAACACGTCACTGCAACCACGCACATCACTCCATGGCACGGCTCGGCACTTCACTTCACAGCATAACACTTTACCTCACGGCACATCACTTCAACCTCACGGCACGTCACCTCACTGCACGCCACACTTCACTTCACTGTTGCACCACTGCAATTGTACGGAGCTCACTTGCCCACTAACGCGCACATCACTATGTATCGGTGAGTCAGTTACACTTCACTGTCATCTCACAACATCAATAAAACTGTCCTACTCTCGGTATGTGTCCGTACGGATTTTCCTATTTCATCGTTCTACTCATAAAATCTGCGCCAACATTGCCCCTCCCTTTTATGTACTGGACTGAAAAACTGTACTCCTGTAAGATAAGGCTCCACCGCATGACTTTGGCGTTATTATGCTTCACCCGGTTGAGGTACTCCAGCGGCTGGTGATCCGTTTGCACCACAAACTGGGTGCCATACAAATAAATGTGAAATCGTTTCACCGCCCATATTAAAGCATAACATTCCTTCTCCACAGTAGCATAGTTTCTTTCCCGGTCATTCAGCTTCCGACTTGCGTACAAGACCGGATGCAAGATCCCATCAGCTTCCTGCAAAAGCACCGCTCCTATACACCTTTCTGATGCATCCGTTCGCAAAACAAACGTCCTACTGAGATCTGGTGCCATAAGGACCGGGGGTTCAGCCATACACCTCTTCAGTTGCTCAAATGCTTGCTCATGACATTCCAGCCAAGGTAATATGTTAGGCGCGTTCTTTTTGGTGAGATCGGTAAGGGGGCTCACTATATCCGCATAATGAGGGATAAATTCTCTATAGTACCCTGTAAGGCCCAAGAAAGACCTCAACTGCTTCTTGTTCAGTGGCCTTGGCGCACACTGTATCTTCTCAATTGTGTCAGGATGAGCTGCGACGTGTCCCATTAACAGGGTGTGTCCAAGGAAGGTAATCGCTTGAAAGCCAATTTGGCATTTGGTCGGTTTCACTGTGATCGCCGCCTATCTAAGTCTACGAAACACCTCCTGTAATGTTTTCAAAATGCTCCTGCCAAGAATCTGTGGCCACTAGGATATCGTCGATGTAATGTCCACGTTTTGAAGTCCGTGCAGTACTATTTGCATAAGCTTAGTACAAGTCTGCGGCCGCAGTTTTCCAGTCCGAAGGGCATGAATCTGAACTGAATAACCCTCGTGCACATGAAAAGGCCGTTTCCCCTCTTTTGACGCTTCATCCAAGGGTATCTGCCAGTACCCTTTAGTTAGATCCAGCTTAGAAAAATACTTCCTTCCTGCACCCTTCGCAAAGGACTGCGTCAACCCGTGGTATCGGCTCCGAGTCATCCACCAGAACCTTATTTAGACGCCGAAAGTCCACACAGACTCTGTTAGAACCCGTCAGACTTCTTACCCACCACTAGAGGTGAATTGTACGCCGATGTGGAACGCTCAATATCCCCAAGTCTAACATCTGTTTGACTTCCGTATCTATGTCTTTTCTGTACAGCTAGTGGCAGAGGATACTGTTTCACATGAACTGGCCTCTCCCGTGGTAAGTCGCATACTGCACTTGAGCAACGTAGTCTTGCCTGGGAGGTCTGAGAAGATTTCGTCGAACTCTTCTAACCGTTTTCCGCCTCTTTCTTCTGCACATCATTTAGATCGGGGTTTTATGACCACCTTCTCTCGACCCATTGTTTTGCTGGTACTGTATGTGGGTATTTCTTCTTCGTATGAATCTCCCAACTCCGTCTCTGTAACAACCATGCTTGCGACGTCCTTCTGCTTTTTCGGGTTGCCTGTCCTCGTATTTTTCAGCATGTTGACATGCAGTACCTTTCGCCTTTCTCCAATTTCAAGCTCGTAGTCGACATCAGTCACTTTCTTCTTGACCAAAAAGGTCCCTTCCAACTCATTGTGAGCTTGTTGTTGTCACTTGGTAGGAGTACCAATGCCTTGTCCCCAACCTGCAGAACCCTTTTTTTCTTCTCCTATCATAATACTTCTTATACGATGCCTGGGCCTCGGCGAGGCTCTCCCGTGCGAATGCGACATGTTTCTTCGAGCTTGTCCCGCAGTTCCAATAAATATACATACGAAGACTTTTGCTCTTCCTTCAATTCAGTGCTCGACCACACTTCCCTAAGAACCATTAATGGTCCTCTAATCGCTCTTCCATAAATCAACTCGAAAGGCGAAAAGCCAGTGCTAGCCTGCGGCACTTCTCTATATGCAAACAAGAGTGCAGGAAGGTATCGATCCCATTCCTTGGGTTTCTCCTGGCACACCTTGCGTAGCATGCTCTTGAGCGTGCCATTGAACCTTTCCACCAGGCCGTTACACATGGGGTGATAACGGTGTCGTCAGGAGGTGTCGCATAGACAGCAGTCTACAAATCTCCCTCATCAATTCCGAGGTGAAATAGGTTCCCCTATCCGTTAATATCTCTCTCGGAACCCCATACCTTGTAAACATTTCCACCAAGGGCCTCTGCTATTGTTACCGTATCCGTGGTTTTCATTGGAACCGCATCCGGGTACCGAGTAGCCACATCCCCATTGTGAGTATGTACTTATTTCCTCTGTGGATACTGGCTTCATAGGCCCAACATGTCTACTGCGACTCTTTGAAAAGGTTGCTCAATGATAGGCATAGTCTTCAAAGGTACCTTCGAAACCAAACCTTTGGTGTGGTTCTCTGACATGTGTCACACGAACGTACAAACCGTTTAATGTCGCTTTGCATACACGGCCAAAAAAATTCTTCAGCGACTCTGCTAGCCGTCTTTCTTACTCCCTGATGACCAGCCATAATAGTGTCATGTGCCAAGTCGAGGACAGCCCTTCGTAAACTCACCGGCACTGCTAACTGTCTCTTTTCTCCTCCATCCTGGGTCTTGACTATTCTGTACAGCAGCCCTGCCACCTTCTCAAACTTATGCACGGCCCGACTCCTCTTAGAATGAGTCCATTTGCCCTGAATCTCAAAACACCGTCGCAGCGTACTGTCCGCTTCCTGCATTTTCCCCATTTCTGCTGCAGTTATGTCCATGACTGCCACCGATTCGTTCTGCTTGGTGTCACCCTTTTCCTTTTCGCCCTTGTTCCTTGTGGCTCTCTCCACTGCATAGGTTGACTCTTCCCTGGTGTGCTGAACGACGCATCTCTCGTCACGTTTACCCACAACCTTAGGGGGTTGAAACTCCGTACCCTCGGCACGTGTTGCAGTAGGCAAGCTCCAGAGGGGATCCGGATCGTCGACTCTTCTGACCCCTGGCACATTACCGAGAATTACGTCGTAAAGGGGGTCTTTGACACATCGGGCTTCAATCCATCCGCAGTAATACGGCGACAAAATCAGTACCCTAGCAACTGGCATCCGCCGTACTGTTCCATCAGCCAAACGAACCTGCGTTTCGGTACCCGTGATATCCGTTTCTGGCACCATGGATTGTCTTACAATGACAATGTTGGAGCCTGTATCTCGGAGTACCGATACTTTACGTCCTTGTAACATCCCCACGACCACTGGCATATCAGCTTCGACGTCTCCCGCCTTGGAAGATGTCGTAACCGCACTTGTCTTATCCCTGTACTCCTGGTTATGTTGTTTTTCCCTGTCAGCATCAGCAGGGCTTTTGTCTGCAATCATGCAGGCCGTTTTATTTCCTGCCCTTTCACGGCAGGCTTCTGCTGTGTGCCCACGCCTTCCGCACCGGTCGCATTTCGACGATGAACTTTGAGTGCGACCCGCGACACAATTCGCTGCTCTATGCCCAGTCTTGTCACAGAGGTAGCATTTGATTGCACTCCGGGTTTGCTCTTTCTTTTCCAAAGCTCTTTCATCTTGGCATTTCCCTAAATTCCTTTGCCCTTGAGCTTCCATATAACGGTCAGCGTGTTCGGACAACTCAGCGACTGTCTTCAAGTTCCGCTCCTTCAGGAATATTGCCACTCCCTTGTGACACGATGTCAGGAATTGTTCAGCAATCATGCTATCCCTCAGGTCCTCGAATGTTCTCTCTATGTTAGCCATCTCCAACCACCGATCAAAGTAATTGAGATTCGAGCAGCGAACTGCTGTCCTGTCTCATTTTCCTGTGGTTTAGAGCTCCGGAATTTCTCTCGGAAACCCTCAGCAGTTAATCTGAAGCGCTGGAGCAGGGCCTTTTTCACCTTGTCATAATCTAGTGCGTCCGCTGCTGGCATCCGGCTAAAAACGGCCAATGCCCCTCCCGCAAGGCACATGCTCAATCCAGTCGCCCAGTCACTCCTCTGCCAACCTTGTCCTATCGCTATTCTCTCGAACCGCTCTATATAAGCGTCGAGGTCATCTCGCCTTTCGTCAAAAGGTGCGATTAACTTACGCGGACTCACTTTTGGAGGCTGGGGTACCATCTCTGACCTATCTGGTACTCCCACACTAGTGCTTGCGCGCAACTGCAGTTTTTCTCTGTGATCTCCTTTTCCAACATTAAGTTTCTATACGTGCGCTCGTCTGCAGCTTTCGCTCTCTCTTCATCTTCTTTCGCAGCCTCTCGCGCCTCTGCACGCTCTTCTCGTAATCTTTTCTGTTCCTCATGATAGAGCGACATTATGGCCTCAGCCGACAATCCCGCGGCACTACCGGCTGCCATCAAGCGTTCCAGATCCATTTCGCAGCTTCAGACAGACCTAGGCGTGTGACAAAGTTACATGGATCCTGGCAGGCTCGCCATTGTCACGTAAGTATGCTGGTGCCTGGTTCGCTCGTCGGGCTGTGCGAAATGAATCACGGAGGCCGATGGTTTCAAAACAAAAACTCCCATTTCATTCCCCGAAAAACTCTACAAGACAATCCCACAACACAAACACGCACACTTGAAGAAACAAAGAAAAGGCAATGTCTAAATGTCTCGCGTTTCGACGTCCGCTCCCGTTCGCGTGTCACTAGTCGTCGCGCTTACGTTTCCGGCGTGCCCTCCGGTCCGTTGCGAGTCCCTCTCACGCTGGATGCCGACACGCCGTATCCATTCTCCACAGTGGCGCAAGCATTGAAGGCACCACTGCAGCCGTTGTCCCGGTAGTTCCTCGCCGAGGCAGGTGCTCGGGCGGGAAACTGCAGCCCAGGGTCAGCGGTAGTTCCGAGACTGCTCGCCGAGGACGGTACTCGGGCGGGAAACTGCAGCCCAAGGCCAACTGCAATTCCGTAAGCTGCTCGCCGAGGCAGGTGCTCGGGCGGTAGCCTGCAGTCCAGGGTCAGCGGTAGTTCCTGGCGCTGCTCGCCGAGTCAGGTGCTCGGGCGGTCGCCTGGGGCAAGACCCAGCCAGAACTTCCGCAGCTGTCGGCCTCTCGAACGCTGTGTCCTGGCTCTCTCGTTCTTCCTTGCGCGCGCTCTCTTCTTCCAATCTCGCCACCCCTCGCCCGCTCTTTTTCTCTTCTTCCTTTTTCTCTTTTCACTGCAGCTTTGAAATTATTCGTTCCAAAATACCTTCTTCCTCTTCTTCTTTTCCTGACCTTGTCATTCTTGACAGAACGGTACTTGAAGCAATCAGGACGTCTGGCCTAACACTTAAACTGGAGAAGTGCAGATTCAATAAAGAAGAGCTCCTGTTTTCAGGACATGTCATCAGCAAGTCCAGAGTTCGCCCTGACTCGCAGAAGACAGCCGTCATGGCTACATTCCCGCCACCCACCGACAAGAACGCCATGCGTCCATTTCTCGGCCTGGGTGCCTATTACAGGCGTTTTGTCCAAAGCTTTGCCCGCATCGCCGAACCACTTACTAAACTGACCAAGACAGACGTCGAGTTTAAATGGGAAACGCCGCAAGAAGAAGCATTCCGAGAACCGAAAGGACGCTTGATTCTCGCACACTTCGACAAAACGCACATACACACCGCCGTAAGCTGTGTAGAAATGGGCGCCGTACTTGTGCAACGGACGGCAGGTCGAGAGAGAGTCGTTGCTGACGCTAACGTCGCTGTCAAAGGCCGAATCACATTAGTCGGCGACAGGAAAAGAGCGCCTTGCCATCATTTCGGCTACATCAAAGTTTCGCCCCTACTTATACGGCAGGCATTTCAAGGTCGTGAGTGACGACCTTGCCTTGAGTTGGCTAGCAAGCTTGAAAGACCCTTCTGGGAGTCTGAGAGTTCGAGAATTTGACGTTAGCGTCGTTTACAATTCCGGATGAGAGCACTATGACGCCAACTGCTTGTCGCGCTCGCCGGTTGGTCCACCGCCCCATGACAATCTCGACGAAGAGAGCTTTTGTGGCCGACGACTTCGCCGAACAACCGCGAAGGGACCGGGAACTGAGAAGCCTGGCAGAGTACTTGGAAGGAAAGGCCGCTGTTGTATCCAAATTATTCAGGCGAGGATTGGTTCATTTTTTATGCAAACAGACGTCCTCCTAAAGAAGGGGTTCTCTCCGGCCAGGCCAAGTGCCTTATTGTTGTACCTTCGGCACTGCGAACAGAAGTTCTGCAGGCCCAGCACGACGACCCGACGGCTGGCACCTCGGTTTTTCCCACACGCTTGCCAGGATAGAAGAAATGTGGTACTGGCCATGCATTACCGCCGACGTCGCTTGTTACGTGAATATATGCCGCGGCTGTCAGCGACGCCAGACACCGCCAACAAGGCCAGCAGGACTTCCGCAGCCCATCGAACCACCTCGCCGACCGTTCCAGCAAATCGGTCGTCGTGGCTACCGAGTAGCTCGCCCGCAAAGGCTGTTGGCAACACTAGGCGCAGAATGCACCGCAATGTTTTAGCAGCTTCGCGATTGTTCGAGCTAATTCTTTTGAAATTACACGCAGGACGCGAATAGTCAACATTATTCGAAAGATCACGACAGCACCAATGATAAAGCTCGAATCTTCGATGCCGCCTATGCCTACGCACCTCACCGCAGATCAGATTACTGACGGCCGACGCTTTGTTCGCGGCTATCAGTGTACAGCGTGCATTGCTTGTAGTGTGACTTTTCGTTTCCCGGGCACAGGTTCCCCCAAATAAAACATTTCGTCTTGAACACGTCGACTGCTGCCTACGCCAACGTCACGACCACGTGACCATAGTGTGGGCACTCTACTGCCATGCACGGTCACTTGGAATATCTAGGTAAGCAAATTATTTCTTAATGTCTTTGCACATTATATGTGTTAAAGCCATTTCCCAATCAAAAACGTTTCAAGTGTATTGTGTAGACCTTCCTACTGACCTCTGAGCTTCGCATTAGTGTCAGAACAAGTTCTCTTGCAGAGTACTCACGGGCTGAAACTCGAAAATTTTGGGCTAATTAATGCACGCGCTTCCGTTTCCAGCGTCTCCAGTTCGCGTCATACTGGCGTAATTATGACTCGAACAGTTACATCAGAGCCAACATTACCTTTCTGAGCAATTATTTCCAGCAAATGCTCATATAAGTCGTTATAGTAAAGAAAGTGATCTCGCTTTTCAATCCGTGGGTATATACTGTAGCTTCTATTTTAGTCGGCACGTGCGGTCGACCGGGAAAAATGACGAAGGCGGAAGGCGTCTTGCTATCGCTGCCGTGACTGTGAGTCATGTCTCTCGTTCGCCGTCGGGTTTGCGCCGGTCTCCGCGTCTTGTGCTCGTTAGCTTTTTTCACAGGTGCGTCGCATATAACGTCGGTGGCCATTTTCGGCCGAGGAGGCGCAACACCCCTTGTGAAGTGGTCGCCTGGCCCCTCGCGCGAGGGGTTATGCAGCGCCTGCTACCTTCCGCAGGGCACCTCAAAAAAGACGAGCAATATTGTAGGCTGCAAATTCACACAGTCGTCGCGGTTATTACGAAGCCTTGGAAATTGTGACATATTCTACAAAACCACGGCGTTAACGTCACAATAAAAATTTGCGTGTTTGTGGTGTACATCGCGGCGGAAGTTCACAAGTTTGAGATTACGCAGCGCATCAGTACTTTAACTATTATGCTGAAGCCGCTATTGCCGAGACACCTCTGTGGGTACAGGTCAATTAATTCAGGGCGGTGCCACAACCTTACCAATATAAGATACTGCCGCGAGTCTTATTTGCCGCGCGATTGTTTTAGAACATTCCGTTAAGATTGCGCGCCGCACGCGAATGTTCTAGCTTTGTCGAGAGATAAAGCCGTCACCAGGGATATCGCTGGAAAGTTCGATAGCGCCTGTATAAAAGCTGACGCGCTTGACCGCTTGTCAGTTGATCGACGGTCGAAGCTCTGGTCGCCGCTATAAGTGCATACCGTGTGTATTGCAGTAAATTGACTTTCCGTTTCCCGGCCACAAGTTCGGCCAAATAAACAGTTTCATCTTGAAAACGCCGACTGCTGTCTTCGTCGACGTCACGACCACGTGACATCTGGTGGATGTGCTGCTCGCTCATGTACCGGACGCCCCCGTCAAGTCGTGAACCCGGCCCACGTCGCGAAAAACACACCGACATCGTCAGCGACAGTCGAACCAGCCGCAGACTGAAAGTACTACCCCCCCCCCCCCCAATACGGACCCCTACCGGACAAGCCAAGGACCACGGCGACGAAGACAACAAGCACAATGACGGCCGCAGTGTCTCCTGCAGTAATAATGATGCAGCCGCCCAAGGAGCCGCTGAGATTCCGTGGTTCACCAAGTGAAGTCCCTGAGACCTGGCTGGAGACGTTTGAAAGGGTCTCGACATTTAACAACTGGAACTCCGACGACAACCTGCGGCACGTGTACTTTTACTTGGAAGACGCAGCAAGGACCTGGTACGAGAATCGAGAGTCCTCACTCCGTACCTGGGACCTCTTTCGCGCCAACTGTTTGGCGACGTTCGCGGGCGTCGTCCGAAAAGAAAGGGTCGCGGCCTTGTTTGAGACACGGGCACAACACCCGAACGAAAACCTGGCCATCTTCACGGAAGAAATGAACCGACTGTTTCGCAACGCAGACCCTGACATGATCGAGGAGAAGAAAGTCCGCTTCTTCATGCGAGGGTTCAAGCAAGAACTCTTCGCTGGGCTGATGCGTAACCCACATAAAACCGTCCAGGAATTCCTGACGGAAGCAACAGCGATCGAGGAGACGCTAGAAATGCGTACGAGACAGTAGAACCGCCGCATTCCTACCACGAACCACGGGGTACTTCACGCACTGCAATCAATGACCTGCGTGACACCATCAGAGCTATCGTGCGGGAGGAGCTGCGTAAATTGTTGCCCTCTTCCCAGCCTGAAGTGGACCCGATCGCCGACGTCGTACGCCAGGAAATCCAGCAATTTCTGGGAGCACCTGAACCAGCGCAGCCTGAGCCATAAGCAATGAGCTACGCTGCTGCAGCCCGACGCAACGCCCCCGCTCCTCGTCCACGTGAATTCGCCGCGCCGCCGCAGCAGTTCCGCTGCCAGACGCCACCGCCGCCTTCACCACCGACGCCCTACCGTCCTCCTGTCGCCCAGCGATATACCCCGCGCTACGCGCCAAGGAAGACCGACGTTTGGCGCGCCCCTGACAACAGCCCGCTCTACTACCACTGCAAGGAGGCCGGCCACACGTATCGCCGCTGCCAGTACCGCCAGATGGGGCTACGCGGATTCGCCGTCAACGCGCCGCGCTCGCAGCCAGGCGAACGGCCTCGCGGCATCGACGACTACCTCACCGGAACACATTGGCAAGAAGGACGACCTTCCCGCTTGCCGTCGCCCTGCCGCTACATGTCACCGCACCGCGGGCAGCACACTGGCCCAAACCGGGGCCGGTCGCCTAGCCCGTATCCGGGAAACTAAGGGGAGCAACCAATGGAGGTACGTTTGTTGTACAACGGTTGTTGTACGACGAAATGCCGAAGATCCTCCGCGGCCGCCGACGACGACAACGCGACGAGACCTGCAGAACACGACGCGAAGCAGGCGGAGCCCTGCCGACGAAACCTCGCGGACCGAAGAAGACCTGACGACGCCACGCGGAAGCAGCGGTGCAAACCAGCGTAGCCGTCACCCGACGCCGCTATGTAACCGCAACGCAAGACGGCGGACTAGCGACCTCGACGTACTATTCGACGGACACAACGTCACCGCTCTCGTCGGCACTGGAGCCGATCACTCGTCGTCAGTGGACCGTTTGCCACAAAGTTGAAGAATATCAGGACTGCTTGGCAAGGCCCCGAAATCCGGACCACTGGAGGCCACCTAATTACGCCGGCTGGAGTCTGCACCGCAAGTCACCATCAATAACCCGAGTTATCCTGCGAGCTTCCTTATCCTGCAGCACTGTCCAGGGACGTGATACTTGGGATGGACTTCCTAAGTGCACAAGGTGCCGTAATAGACCTGAGATCTGAGTCCATAATGCTATACCCAGAAGAAGCTCTGCCGCCCTCCACGACGCTAAGAAACCACGCCTTAAGTGTGCTCGACGAGCAGAACACCATACCACCTCTCTCCAGCGTCATTATTTCCGTCTGCACCGAAGAGCCAGCGACTTGGAAGGCGTCATCGAGGGTAACCAGCGCAGGTTGGTCAGTCAGGACGTTTGCGTCGCAAGAGGAATAGCCGAGCTTCGTGGAGGGCAGAACAAAGGTGATGCTCACGAATTTCGGCTACGAATACAAGCACGTGAACAAGGGTATGACAGTCACCTTCAGTGAAGAAATTGTGGAAGCCAGCAATGCCTTCACCCTCACAGATTTAACCGAAGCTTCCACGAAAACGCCAGGGCCGGAACCTGCTTTTGACGTGAACCCAAGTCCTCTCCAGTGCAAGCAAGAACATATCAGATCCCTGCTCCAACGATACAAGGACTGCTTCTCGTCGTCATCACGAATTCGACAAAGTCTGGTGGCGAAACACCGAATCATAACGGAGGAAAGTGCGAGGCCCCTCCGTCAGAGCCCCTACAGTTTCGACTCGACAGCACGGCGCGATGAAGAAACAAGTCGACGAGATGCTACGCGACATCAGCTGTCCAAGAGTCCGTGGGCGTCACCCGTGGTGTTAGTGAATAAGAAGGACGGGACACTGCGCTTCTGCGTTGATTATCGGCGCCTGAAGAAAATCACGAAGAAGGACGTGCACCCCCTCCCACGAATAGACGACACCCTGGATCGACATCACAGCGCGACGTACTTTTTGTCGATGGACCTCAAGACCGGCTATTGGCAGATCGAAGTAGACGAGAGAGACCGAGAAAAGACCGCTTTTATAACACCCGACGGCCTCTTTTAGTTCAAGGTCATGCCTTTCGGTCTTTGCTCGGCACCTGCGACGTTCCAGCGCGTCATGGACGCCGTGCTGGCCGGATCGAAGTGGCAGACGTGTCTTGTATTTGTACGACGTCGTAGTGTTTCCCGTGACCTTCGACGAGCATCTCCGGCGGCTTGAGGCAGTACTTCAAGCAGTCAAGACCCCTGCACTGACCCTGAAGCCAGAAAAGTACCGATTCGCGTACGACGAGCTCTTGTTTTCTGGATCAAGTGATTAGCAAGTCTGGAGTGCGCCCAGACCCGCGGAAAACAGATGCCACCGCCGACTTCGCGCCACCCACCGAGAAGAAGGCCGTGCGCCGATTTCTTGGCTTTCGCCTATTAAAGACGCTTGGTCAAAAGCTTTTCACGGATCGCCGAACCACTGACGCTTCGCACGAAGACTAACGTGGAATTCAGGTGGTAAACGGCGCAAGTGCAAGCATTTCAAGAACTTAAACGACGCCCGCAGACGCCACCCATACTTGCGCAGTTCGCCGTATGCGCTGATACGGAAATACACACCGACGCAAGCAGCGTAGGACTCGGTGCCGTCCTTGTGCAAAACACTGACGGGCTTGAAAGCATTATCAGTGATGCTAGCCGGTCACTATCCAAGGCAGAAGCCAACTATTCCACAACAGAAAAGGAATGCCTTGCTATCATCTGGGCTACGTCAAAGTTTCGCCCCTACCTCTATGGCAGGCCCTACAAAATTGTCTGTGACCATCACGCCTTATGTTGGCTAGCTAACTTGAAGGACCCTTCAGGTCGTCTCGCACGATGGAGCCTGAGGCTTCAAGAATTCGACATTACCGCCGTGTCTAAGGCCGGACCAAAATACTCTGACGCCCACTGCCTGTCTCGTGCCCCCGTCGACGCGCCGCCGCAAGACGACGACGATGACTGCTTCCTCGGAACTATAAGTGCCGACGACTTCGCCGAAAGGCAACGAGCCGACGTGGAACTGGGGGGCCTTATGGATAATAATAATAATAATATCTGGGGTTTAACGTCCCAAAACCGGGGGGCCTTATGGAGTACCTCGAGTGCAAGACCGCCGTTGTTCCGAAAGTATTCAAGCGAGGACTGCCGTCGTTTTTCATACGGAACGGCGTTCTCCTGAAGAACTTCTGGCCACTTCGAACCCACTACCTTCTTGTCGTACCCTCATCATTGCGACCAGAAGTCATCCAGGCCCTACACGACGACCCGACGGCTGGACACCTCGGTGTTTCCCGTACGCTCGCCAGAGTACAGGAAAAATACTACTGGGCACGCCTTGTTGCCGACGTCGCCCACTACGTTAAGACTTGCCGAGATTGCCAGCCACGGAAGACACCGCCGACTAGGCTAGCGGGACTTCTGCGGCCATTCGAACCACCTCACCGGCCGTTCCAGCAAATCTAGATGGATATACTGGGGCCGTTGCCGACGTCGACTTCCGGGAACAAGTGGATCGTCGTAGCAGCGGACTACCTCACCCGCTACGCCGAGACAAAGGCCTTGCTCACAGGCAGTGCCGCCGAGGTAGCCAAGTTCTTCGTGGAGAACATCGTCTTGCGTCATGGCGCCACAGAGGTCCTCATCACAGACAGAGGTACCGCCTTTACTGCGGACCTAACTCAGGCGATCTTCAAATACAGCGAGACGAGCCACCGCCGCAACACCGCCTACCACCCTCAGACCAATGGCCTCACCGATCGTTTAAATAAGACCATCGCCGACATGCTGGCCATGTTCGTCGACGTTGAGTACAAGACGTGGGACGGCTTCCTTCCGTACGTGACCTTCGCTTACAACACGGCCGTCCATGAAACAACGCAGATGACGCCGGACACGTTGGTCTACGGAAGGAGCCCGGTGACGATGCTCGACGCCATGCTACCCAACGTCACTAAGAAAATCTCGACGCCGCCGCTTGCTTACAACTTCCCGAAGAAGCTCGACAGCTCGCCCGCCTGCGCATCAAGGTCCAGCAGCACACCGACAGCCGTCGCTGCAATCTTCGACGACGCTTCGTGGAGTAGCAGCCCGGCAACCGTGTCTGGGTCTGGACGCCAATACGACGACGCGGACTGAGCGAGAGCTTCTTCGACGATACTTCCGTACAGGGTACTTTGACGTCTCGGCGCACTCGACTACGAGGTTGTCCCCGACGGCATCACGAACTCTCAGAGGCGCCAAGATCGACCCGAGGTCGTGCATGTGGTGCGCCTTAAACCGTACTATGCTCCTTAACGCACCTGACGACTGTAATGTTTGCTTGCTTCATTAGTTTTGTTTAGTATTGCATGTATTCATGTTCTGTTTTTAACCATCGGGACGATGCTTTTTCTGAGGGGGGCATTGGCGCGCGTGTTATTTTTCATGAGTTGAAGCTTCACCCACAAAGGCAGTGGGCAACGCGCTGCGCGGGACGCACCGCGATGTGTGGGAAGCTTCGCGATTGTTTTAGAACGTTCCGTTAGGATTGTGCGCCACCCGCGAATATTCCAGCTTTGTCGAGAAATAACGCCGCCACTAGCGATATCGCTGGAAAGTTCGATAGCGCCTGTATAAAAGCCGACGCGCTTGACCGCTTGTCAGTTGATCGACGGTCGACGCACTGTTCACCGCTATCAGTGCATACCGTGTGTATTGCTGTAAATTAACTTTCCGTTTCGTGGCCACAAGTTCGGCCAGATAATAGTTTCATCTTGAAAACGGCGACTGCTGTCTTCGTCGACGTCACGACCACGTGACAATACGATTGCGTCACTTTTAGGCATTTCAGGCCTGCTGCGTGAAGTCGCAGTCGTGTTCAATTGATGTTGGAGTTGATGTGAGATAGCGGAAATAGTTTTACTCTACGGTCGAGTACGTGGAACCGATGCTTCTTACGGGCGTAAGTGTTCGATGTCGCGGCAGCAAAGATAAGTGGTTATCCCGTTTTCTTACAACAAAATTGTACGGAATTACAGAAAATCTGCCTTTTCTAAGCGCCTTTAGAACAACATACGTGTGAAAACCGTAAGTTTGAGCTTTCACCTTTCACTGCAAAAGCGCAAAAATGTTGTCAGTGCACGTGTTTCTTATGGCGCTCAGTGGTGTACCTAACACCTTTTCTCTCGAATACCGTTCCTGAAAGTCGCGACGAATGCTTTATTGATACAGCGAAATGTCGTAACTGCGAACGTTCCTGTTCTTCTTTTTAATGGACGAAGATTTCTGAGAGACCGCGCTCAGTACCTATTCTGTCGATATGTGTGCAGCTAAGTACTGCGCCTACATGAATCAGCGTTTGTCCTTTCAGAAGCAACAGCGACGTTTAGTCCCCGTAGGAGACGTTTGCTCAGCGGAGCGTCTAACTGCGGGATGGCAGCCTTCTACAGGTTTTAAGGACTAGGTGCTAAGCCGTCGGTAGCAAGAAGACGATGGGAAGGGCGAACGTCATTTTCATTCGCCATTTTCATGCTTTGCTCCGTAAATAACCAACTTTAATATCATCTTTGTGGCTGTATGCCCTTTTGCAATCGATCGAATTCCGCTGGACCACGCAAGGAATAGTAAAAGCAAATAATGACGATATGTTGTTCATGCTTAAGAGTGCTTTCACTGTCCGTGTGGAGGCCAAGGCTGCTGCTTCGAGAAATGCTTTGTTGCTTCCGTGCGATCATCCGCTCAGAATACATGACGCCTTCCTAAACGTGCATGAGGGCGACTCGTGCGGTGCGCGTAAAAGTCCTCTTCAGTTCCACTTGCACAAACTCTATAGTTTCAGGACAGTGTCTAGCTCGCGCGGCTCCCAACCGACGAAACAGAGGTCCCACCGCCGGCACAATTTGCCTTCAGAAGTTCGTCTGTGTGCATGAACGGTTGCACCCCAACGTCCCTCGCTTGTGGCTAACAGTTGCGTCCTAAGCGATGTTAGACTGACGGTTAACCTCTCTCTGTTTATTATCGAGCAGACCTAATGGTTATGCCAACGCAGTTCTTGTCTGAAAGGAACAACTTTTGATCCAAAATGGTCGCAAAATCGCTTGAATGTAGGGTTCGAAAAGAGGCACTCGTCTGATTTGAGCAATCGCGTTATCACTGTGAAAAACTCTCACCTCTTTGAAAGTTTTTCATCTCTGCAGACAATAGAAGCACACTATGAAAATCGAATAGATGTACCCTCCATGAAGAAGGCACCCTTGAAAGCGTCGCTGAGGAGCACGTCTCCTGTTACCCGCTGATCTGCTCAACTCGTGAGACAGGACTGCAAGCTCAATAGGTCGCTTTTTATTTCTTCACATTGAAATATTTGCGGAGATGTCATCAGTATATTCTGCGCATTGTTTTTTTTTAGTTTCTACCAAATAAAAAAGGAACAGATCGCCAGTCTAAAAATGACACTTGAATTTATGACTAGGACACTCGTTTGCGCTGTTCTTGCTGTCCCACAATGCTTTTAAAATGAAACCAACAAATGACCACAGAGGTTTGCCTATTATGCGCCGTATTATGGGATTGTGAAATTTAGTTCTATGTTTTCTCTTTCAGCGTGACTTGGAAAGTGAGTTGAGATTTTCACACACTGTCTAGGATAATGTAAAACGCCCCAGGAATATTGTATCAACAGCGGTGACACTACCATTCCTGGCGCAGCCATTCTACACAGGCGTCGACACATGCCTGCGGCAAAGGCTCTAAAAGTCGCCCTAATTTCAGGGGTGATTAAAATGTTTTGTTACAGCCAAAGATTGCTTTTCTCAGGTTCCACCCGCGGACATTGTTGACCCGTGGGTTCTATGGGGCGACGTGAAGCAGATGGTATGCGGCAAAGAGCGCAGCGAAATCGTGCATGCACTGCCACCGGAAACTACACTGGAAAAAGTCTGGGTGCTTAGTTGGCGTGTATAGGCCTACTACGCGAATGACGTTACGTATACGGCTGCTTTATGGCGCTTGCTAGGCTTCGTTTTAGCAATAGCAAGATGCTGCGCCATCGAGAAAATCTTATGGGCGGAAAAAAAAAGAGAGCAGAAAAGGCTACTCCATATGTGAACGAAAGTAAACTTCGTTTGAGTGAAGTCTACAGTATGCTGCTTTAAAGCGACATCATGTGTTCACCTGTTTTTTTCTCAGGTCAATGTTCTTCTATGTATAAAAAGCGTCAGTTATTGTGAATAAAGTTTCGCTCAAATTTACACTTGGTTAAAATTTTTCGTTCTGTTTTGCTTCTTAGCTTTGAAATCGCGAAGCCTCAGAGCAATGCTGACAGAATTCATTTCTTACTTTTCTTGACAAAGCTCAAGTGCCGAAAGAATGTGCGTCAGAAGCCTAATTGTAGGATTTGCTAAGTGGACTCGTGCAAGGTGCTTTATGAACATTTGTCTTGCACTGTTTTCTACGGCGCTTGGGTTTGTCACTACCGAAGTTCCAGAGACAATCCAAAATGCCTTCATTCTGCTAACACTACTCACTTTTCAGCCGTGTATAACAAACAACTAACGCCGCAATCTCAATGTGAGGCCTTCTAATGCTTAGCTAAGGTGTAATAGAGATTTTTTTGTTACTTGATGCTGCATTTTCTTGCTCTATAAGATGCGCTTCTGGCCGTCAAAAAATGTTCTAAACTAAAGCGGAAAGAAGACGTTTGTTGCGGCTCGGCGGCTGCCTGGAGGTTATATATACTGATGCCCGCCATTGAACACTAATTACAAAAATCAACTTTCAGTTTTCGCCTGTGTGAACCATAGAACAGCGCAACACGAGCTTGCTAGCTGTACGCGGCACGCATCGCCGAGCTGTGCGTAGGCACGTGCCGCGAGTACAGCAGGCAGATAGTAGCCAGTTAATTATTGAAATCTTATTTCTTACTTACTAGCTGCACTGTAAACCGTATTGGGTATTTATATTACATTTAGGAAGCTGATTTTGCCCTGTCGCAGTGTATACTTCTATAGTTTGCACACGTGCAAGAAGACAAGTGAAAGATTTTTGTAATTAGCTAATTAATGCCGGCATCAGTATATATAACTTCAAAGCAACCGCCAAGCCCATACAGTACAGCAATTATTAGGCTTCTTTCAGATTTCTTTTTAGATGATGTCTGACCGTAAGAAAGGCATATCAAGGAGCACTAAAAATGAAAATTCTTTTCTTACACTTTCAGTACGCGTTAGGAAGGTTGCCAGTCACGAATGCCTAGCGTGAACGCGCACCACGCATAAAACATGCGTGCAAAAAATCGCCTCCACTCATGCTTGCAAGCGCTATGCATCCCGTGATGCATGCCATGTTGAAGTTTGCGCTCCGTCCTCTCTGCCACCTCTACCTTGTCTGTGGTTTCTATTGCGCTATTCAGTCATGTCTGCGGTTAATACGCACCAACTAGCCCAACTCACGTCTCTCATTATGCCTAAGAAGCGTGATTTTTCAGCGTGAAAGCACACCACGAAGCGTCCAAAAGTTGTCCACACTCGCGCGTACTACGTGTGAAAACATTAGTGTACTGCACGTACCACGAAGGGCTGCAACATACACCGGCGAAGTATGATTGTTGATCCGGCGATGGGCTGCTGAGCTGGATGACACGACCTCCAGCGGTGGCCCCCATTCGGTGTAGGCAGAATTTAAGAAGGCTGCTGCTAACTAGAATTCCACGTTAGACAACCCATCGATGATACAATTAGTGCTGAGTTCCTGATAAGGCGCGCCTAATTGTATGATCGGTGTTTTGCGCACGAAATTGCCGCATTTATTTTATAACGACCGCTATACAATGAAGGAAACAGCGTCTCGAGCACACATTTCGAGAGGCGCCCAGCCAGCGGACGGGAGAGTGGGGCGCAGGGAGGAGAGAGAGCGAACGGCGAGAGAAGGAGCGGCGAAGCACTGCACCCAATGCCACCTAGAAGAGCGGTGCGGAGCCGGCGCGCGCCCGCGCAAACCGCGGTGAGGAGGTGGAGCGCGCGCAGTCACGTGGGGTGTGACGTCGCTGCGCCGTTGCTACAGACGCTCCTCTCCTTTCCTCGCGCCGTTGCTATGGGACGGCGGATTCAGGGTCCCTTATAAAGTGCATTCGCACTTAAAAACAGCACCGCTGCACTGACTCTGTCAGTGTAACAGTCAGTGCAGCACCGTGAACGTGTTCTAACCAGACGCTCACACAGTTACCCTATATACACACCGTGTGGAGTTCAGTTACTCTAGCCATCCGTGTTAAGTGATGCCTACGTTGTGCCGCTGAGCTCTAGCTTGCGTTTTCCGACAAGGCACGGCGGTCTCATTTCGTGGAGGAGATGTGTAAAAACCACTCGAGTACGTTTATATGTATTGCATACGTCCAGGTGCTTCCATTCAATCCGGAGTCCGCCACAATAATGCCACACACTCTAAACAAAGGGTCTGTTTGGGGCATCTTCCTGTCATTCAACAATAATTGCCATCTGGCTTGCTTGTGTCTCCTTTCTCGAACCTCTACGCGGGCTACTGAATTACCGTGTCACGCAGACAGTGCGCACGCCGTTCGGGACCGAGGAGCACGCGAGGTGAATGACCATTTTCGTTGCATTAGACGACTCCCGTCACTGGAATGAACTTTCACATGCAGGTGGCTGCGCTAAGTGTTTGCTCTAAAACTCGTAGCGACGGTGGACCTACTGATCTGCCATTGACACACACAACCATTCGCTCGAAATCTCGCATCACGCAACAAATGTGGCACACGACGCGCCAGGTAACACGGTGAGTCATAGGGAACCCAAAGAAAAATGCAAATTTGGCGAACTAGCTTAGCGAAAAATATTGTTGGCCGCCCCACTCTAAGTGAATGCGGGGGAAGTGCAATGCACGCCCTGTCCCCTGTGTTTATCTCTTCGCAGCATTTTTTCGCGCCGCACCTCGGGATCGGCTCGACACCCGCGTTTCGCTTGTGTTGATGTCACCTGCGGATTTTGCTTACATTGTTGCCGTTTGGCTGTCGTGCCCTGTTTTACTATAGTAGGGCTGAGCTATTGAAGTGGTCGTGCTTCCGATGCTCGCTTAGCCCCGACGGCGGGATCGGCACTTCGTCGGCATTGCCCTTCTCGGGCGAGCCTCCTCAGCGGCCTCCATGGCGGGAAAGATCCTCCGGTGCCTTCCTATCATAAAACTAAGGACATTCTGTCGTAAGGGGCAGACAACTGGGTTGTGAATCTGTTTTTTTTTCTATAGTAGGTTTGATTTATTCGAAGCAGACAAGGCATCAGGCCAACATGAAAAAGATGTTTTTTTTTTTCTTTTTTGTCTAGCCTACTGGCACACATGCCACTGCCCCGTTGAAAAAGGGACGCTCATAGCATCCACCCATCCATCCGATGGATGGATGCTATGAGTGTCCCCTGTATATAGGGGCAATGACATGTGCGCCACCAGGCTCGAGAAAAAGAAAGGGAAAAATTTCGGCACATCCCACGCATTGTGGGAACCGGTTTCATGCGAAGCAGTCAGCGAGTACTTCTATGCTGTATTTTATGGCTTTCGGCCAAGCGTTACGAGGTGGATTGGCGTGTTTTTGTAAGTGTGGTACTTGTGTGCACATCGTGGGCTCACGAGGCACGTCGAGAACACAGGCGTTTAAAGGGTTACTTATGGTGCGACGCAATGTCAGCCCTCACGTTAGAGTACATACATTAGTATTATCGAAACTAAGTGCACTTTAAGGTGCAATCATGAGAATATCACACGTAACTTCCGTTAATGTATTCTACCGGGATTTAGCAATGAAATAGCTTGCTGAATGATAGGAATACAAAGGTAATGTTTATTAGACTGCTATAAAAGCGGAGCCAACACTGGAACCACAGACGTTAATCTGATATGACGCCTGCATCGTAGGAGTACATATCTAGAGTTTATTGCTTTCTTCTAAAATTAGATAGCCAGCACCACAACCACAATTGACGTTGTACCGATTTTACGCCTGTATAGGCTGTTTTTTTCATACTAGTTTATAGACCTGGCGTGGCTCTGTGTTAGAACACCTGATTGCCATGCAGAATGCTTGGGTTCCATTCTTACTGGGATCATAGTTCTTATTCTTTCCATTCGTCGGGCCACCGCTGCCGATGTCGGTTTTTCCTAAGGCTCTCTCATTTGAATTAGCAATGTTTGTTCTCGCCGATCCTGGGTAAATATGAACTGTCAATCACCTGTGGCGCATACCCGTACACCGCGGCCCGTGGCAAACGGGTATGTGCCACACGCGTCTGGAGGAAAGGGTTTGACGACGTACGCGACAGGATTTTCACGTTATTCATGTCATGATCCCACAGTCATATTCGTCAAATCATCTTACCCCCCCATGCCAATTTTGGTCTACACCAACCTAAGGAGAGGATCATGAGAGCACGCAGACGTAGGCGGCTAGATAGATAGATAGAGAGATAGATAGATACAAACGCTCAAAGTGCCAAAGGTTCGCTAAGAAACGCTTCGCATTTAAAACACCTTTTTCTAAGTTGGGCTAATGTCTTGTCTACTTCGACTAAATCGATCTTACTTTAGAAAAAAAAAATTCACGTCCGGTTCCCTGCCCTTACGGCAGAATGTGCTTATTTTAACCGCTATCTATTTTCGTCCTTTCTCTACACTTTTTTCCGCCAATACTCTAACCGTTTCTTACTTATTTATATCGCAGACGCGTTCAGCTTTCCATTGTTGGCCCTAAAACCCAAGGCTTCATGTAGGCTTGTGACAAACATATGCCCGGGTGCATATCTCTACATTCAGTCAGGACCTGCTCCGTCGATTCATTAGCTTCACACAGACAGCATGCACATTTTTCTTGTTTACTGAATTTCGGTTTATAAGTACGCGTCCTAAGGCAACCCGATCTTGCTTCAAACAGCAAAGCGCTTCCCCTTAAATTGTCATAAAATGCATTCCTCCTTACTTCGTTTTTGCCCTTTCGGTAGTTACTCAGAGCTGTTCTTTTTTCTCCATCGCTGCCATCCAATAAATCCGCTCCGCCGTTCCGACTTTTCGATTAACGCTCTTTGTTGCCATATCGCTTACACTGCCAGCCGTATACTTACTGGTGAGTCTCCTAATTCTTTTTCACCACTGTGACTCCACGCACCTCCTATTTAAATACCGTAACGCCTTCTCTGCCCATCTACTCTCTTTGATATTCCTTAGCTTCTCATCGAACCTCATATTGCTTGGAACTACCTTCGCCTCAAACCTTGTCTACCCATTTGGCTCATTATAGCCTTATTTGTCGTTATCCCGTGAGCGCCCAGCGCGAGGCGTCCCATAGTCCTTTGATATACATCCATTCCCGATTGCACCTCTGAATTCATGCATACCATTGAGTTCCCAAAAGTAAGTCTCGGAACCGTTACACCTTTTCACAGGCCTCGAAGCACCTTGTACCTATTGCACCCATCACAACGCTCTGTGCTTCATTACTGCAGCATTCCTCTTTCCTTTTGCTGCCGAGGCTTTTACCTGTACTTCCATTTATCTATCACTCTCATTTACCCATACTCCGAGGTACTTATATTCGCTTACACTCGGTACTTCTTAGCCGTGTATTGACAGCGCCTGATCACAGGGATCGTTGAATACCATCAATCCACACATCGTTACACTAAATCATATTCCAAGAGCTTCACCTTCCCTTCCGCTGTCCGCAAATAAGACAATATCGTCAGCATAAAATAAACCTCGAAGCTGCTGTTAAATTATTACACCGGCCTGTTTGTGTGGCAGACCGACGTCCCTACCTTCCAGCGATTTTCCATCCTAACCATGTACAGCATGAATAACAGCGGGGACAAAGCACATCCCTACCTCAGCCTCTTGCTAATGTTAACGTTCTCCTTGCATACTTATTCATTCCCATTATACGCGAACTATATTTTTGGTAAATCTCCCTCAAAAGCTGTATACAGTCGTCGCCTCTGTCCACTTCTTTCAATATATCCTACGTACAAGGGCCTGCAGATTCGAGTTCTCCCGCAGTATCGCTATGTTCTGCCCACGTTTCGATTTATAATTGTACTGCCTGCATCGCCAACCTGCATAGTGCCGGTGTAATAGTTAGCGGTCTACACAAGCTAATGTTACCCTTTTTTTCCTTGCCTTAATACAGTAAGTTCATTATACTTTTTCGCCAACTGTCCGGTGTTTTTCTGTCATGTAAGCATTTTTCTACGGCTTTCAACAGTGCTTCTTTAGTGTTATGTCCTAGTTCGTTAATGAGGCTGACAGGAACCAATCTAAACCCGGGACAGTGCGCTTTAGAATTTTCCTTCAGCATTCTTCCAGGTGAAATTCCGAAGTACTAGATCTTCCTCTTCATATCTGAAGTGTTTAGCGCAGAATTATCAAGACGGGACAACAAGGGAGAACACGTACTCAGGCGCTAACTTTCAACAAATGATTTATTTGAATCCGGATCACACATATTTATACACTTAAGAACCAAAATTCACGCATGCGCAGGTACAGCGTCGTCGATGAAAAGCAGTTCTTTGTTAGTCAAGGATACTGACGGGGTACTAACACAGTCTTTGCCAAGCCTATGAATAGTTGCTGATTCGATGATTAAACGAGTAGTTTCGTCAAGGTGCCTACGGACAATGAAACACTTATCAAAAAGCGGAACGTAATCACACGCCCTGCAGTGTGTTGATAAGCAGCCATCCAGTGGCGTACCAACTCGTTCGCCAGTGGGGGGGCTGGCGTCGCTCACTCTGTCTGCCATATATATATATATATATATATATATATATATATATATATATATATATATATAAAGAAAACACACGTCGAAAACCAGAATGGTTGCTTTACGTTTCGGCCGTCGGACCGGCCTTCGTCAGAATCATGAAAGCCCAGTTCCAATCATGAAATATCACCCTAATGTTTAAGATATCAAACATCGCCTCAAATAGCCTCAAATCAAACATATGTCTTATAGAGACGTTTATTAGCGAGCACTCGGCGACGATACACGACTGCGACAGTCAAGGCGGGGTGCCGACTCTGAGCGCGAGGAGCGTGCTGTCCGAGAAGAGCGGAAGAGGACGACCCACTTGTAAGCGCTCGAGAGGGCGACCCATTACAGGCTTCCAACGCTTCGCTACAATTACCCCGGGTACGAAAAGGGAGCCGCCTGGCGACTTACCGCTTGTCACTATGAGCGGGTCATGGTAGGGTTTCAGGCGCTCCACGTTGACAATGTCGCGCCCTCGACGGCGCATGTCCGAAGATGGTTCAAGGGGTTCGATCACGTAGTTGACCGGGGACGTGCGTTCGACGACACGGTAGGGGCCGTCGTATTTCGGCAGTAGTTTTGAAGAGAGGCCAGGCGCAGTGGTAGGGACCGAGAGCCATACGAGTGCTCCAGGGAGGAACGTGGGCGCAGAAGTGGTGGTGTCATCGCGAATGCTCTTCTGCCGCTCTTGGTCATGCGTAGTAAATGTCTTGGCAAGCTCCCGACACTCCTCAGCAAGTCTTGCTGTGGCAGAAATAGGCGCACACTCAGACGGGTCCGGCTTGTATGGAAGGATTGTGTCGATTGTGTGCGACGGGTGCCTGCCGTACAATAAGAAAAAGGGCGAGAAACCAGTAGTGCTCTGCGGGGCAGTATTATAGGCGTAGGTGACGAAAGGCAGAATGGCATCCCAATTTGTGTGATCGGCGGCGACGTACATCGAGAGCATGTCGCCGAGCGTGCGGTTAAAGCGTTCGGTGAGGCCATTCGTCTGCGGGTGGTAAGCAGTAGTTTTCCGGTGAACAACGTTGCACTCTTTGAGAATGGCTTCCACGACTTCGGACAAGAAGACACGACCTCGATCGCTGAGCAGCTCCTGGGGTGGACCGTGGCGCAGCATGAATCGGTGCAGCAGGAAGGAGGCAACATCGCGCGCTGTAGCCGCTGGGAGGGCGGCAGTTTCGGCGTGTCGCGTAAGGTGGTCAACAGCGACGATGGCCCAGCGGTTACCAGCCGACGTTAGAGGAAGTGGTCCATACAAATCGATGCCAACGCGCCCAAACGGCCGCTCAGGGCAAGGTAGAGGTTGCAGACCTGCCGGCGACAGGTGCGTTGAAGTTTTGCGGCGCTGACAATCGATGCAGGAGCGAACGAACTTCTGCACGTAGCGGTACGTCCCTCGCCAAAAGTACCGTTGGCGAATGCGGTGGTAGGTTTTCGATACACCAGAGTGTGCACACTGCGGATCAGAGTGGAACGACTCGCATATGTCAGAACGCAGACTGTGGGGTATTACGAGTAGCCACTGGCGGCCGTCGCCGTAATTGCGTCGGTGGAGGAGGTCGTCGCGAACGGCGAAATGGTGCGCTTGACGACGCAACGCGCGAGTGGATGGTGTCGCCGATGGATCAGTCAGTGATCCTTGCGCTGTTCAGTGGCGATGGTGTGAATGTCGATAGACGAAACGGCATTGTGAGACACTGAGCTGGAAGTATTGTCGTCAGGCAAGGGGGAGCGCGAGAGTGCGTCGGCGTCAGCATGCTGGCGTCCGTTGCGGTACAGCACGCGGATATCGTAGTCCTCTGGCGAAGTGCCCAGCGGGCGAGGCGGCCTGAGGGATCCTTCAATGACGACAACCAGCATAGTGCATGATGGTCGGTGATGACATCAAATGGGCGACCATACAAATAAGGTCGGAATTTCGTAAGGGCCCAGATGATCGCCAGGCATTCCTTTTCGGTGACGGTGTAATTGGTCTCGGCTTTAGTAAGCGTACGACTTGCATATGCCACGACATATTCAGGGAACCCTGGTTTGCGCTGCGCAAGGACAGCGCCAAGGCCAACACCGCTAGCGTCTGTGTGTACCTCTGTACGGGCCGCAGGGTCGTAGTGGCGTAGTATGGGAGGCGACGTCAACAAACGACGGAGCTTTGCGAAAGCGTCGTCGCACTCTGACGACCATGAATGGAGGGGCCCGTTACTTCCGAGAAGCTTCGTCAGTGGCGATATGATAGTCGCGAAATTTCGAATGAAGCGCCGAAAGTAGGAACACAGTCCTACGAAACTGCGCAGTTCTTTGACGGACGCAGGTTTGGGGAACTCGGTCACGGCCCGAAGCTTGGCTGGATCAGGAAGAATTCCGTCCTTGGACACGACGTAGCCGAGGATTGTCAGCTGCCGTGCTGCAAATCGGAACTTCTTTAGATTCAGTTGCAGACCGGCGTCGCTCAAACGCGTCAAAACATGCCGTAGGCGTTGAAGATGCGTGGAGAAGTCCGGAGCAAACACGACGACGTCGTCGAGGTAGCACAAGCACGTGTGCCATTTCAGGTTGCGCAGAACGGTATCCATCACGGTGGCGGGCGCATTACACAGCGGGCGCATTACACAGCCCAAACGGCATGACGTTGAATTCGTACAGGCCGTCGGGCGTGACAAAGGCGGTCTTCGGTCGAGCGTCATCAGCCATAGGTACTTGCCAGTACCCTGAGCGCAAATCGAGAGATGAAAAGAATTCGGCGCCTTGCAGGCTGTCAATCGCGTCGTCTATTCGCGGCAGTGGATACACGTCCTTACGAGTGATCTTGTTGAGTCGTCTGTAGTCCACACAGAACCGCACAGAACCGTCCTTCTTCGCAACAAGAACGACAGGAGACGCCCAGGGGCTGTTAGAGGGTCGAATGACATCACGTCGAAGCATGTCGTCGACTTGCTCGGTGATTACACGGCGTTCGGCGGGAGATACGCGATATGGACGTGGCCGCAGTGGCAGGTGGTCGCCAGTGTCGATGCCATGCGTAACGGCCGACGTGCGGTCGAGAGAAGTTTGAGCGACATCGAAAGAAGGGCGAAATTCTTCCAACAGGTCCAGAAGTTGGGAACGCTGGACCTGCGTAAGGTTGTCAGCTATGGAGGAACCAACTATGTCAGCGTGTGATGAACCAGACGTCGAAACAGCACTGAGCGTACTCGAACTTCGGCCGTGCGAATCATCGGGCTCGTCCATAACTTGTGCGTCTTCGAGGGGTTCTACGCTGCCCAGACATTCCCCTCGCACCAATGTAACACTGTACGGGGAGGGGTTGATTACAAAAATAGAGGTGCTGCCCTGGGTGACTTGAACGGTCGCGAAAGGCACCAGCAAGCCTTTCCTCGTGCAAACACGGTCATATGGCGAGAGGAGGGCAGCGGTGTCGGATAGGCTGGCGCAGTAGACTGAAACCGCCGTTGACGAGTTTGCAGGCACTTTTATGTCGTCTTTGACGAGTACCTTGCTCGCAGCCGATGGACTGTCTGCCGGCGTCAAAGTAGAGAATAGTGAGAGCTCTATTTCGGCGGGTGTGCAATGAATTACGGCGTCATGGCGGGAGAGAAAATCCCATCCGAGGATGACGTCGTGAGAGCATGCAGGAATTATGATCAATTCGACGGCGTACATAGCGTCCTTAATCATGGCGCGGGCTGTGCATACCGCTGTAGGGTGAATGCTTTGGGCGCTGGCTGTACGGAGGGAGAGCCCGGAAAGTGGCGTCGTCACTTTTCGCAGTATTCGGCTAAGCTTTGCGTCCATAACGGATACGGCGGCTCCAGTGTCGATAAGGGCAGATGCACGAACACCGTCCATAAACACGTCTATCACGTTCGATGGGCTTTGCTGAGGGCTTTCGCAGTTCGACAGCATCGCAGCCCTTGCCTCGTGGACTGCGACGACTAGTTTTCCTGGTCTCGTGGGACCCGACGTGGCCGCATCGGTGACAGCGAGCGGCGTCGTGGTGACGGTGAACGGCGGGTAGATGGAGCGGGGCGAGACGTCGGCGACAGAGGCGCAGGTGGGTCGTAATATGGGCGGTTCGCCGGGCTGGTGGCAGGCGACGCGACTCTAGGCGGCTGCACGCGATTGCAATAGCGCGCCACGTGGCCGGCGTAACCGCATGCGAAGCATATGGGGCGGTTGTCAGGTGTGCGCCATCGGTTCGCTGGGGCAGGGCCCGCCCATGGTGCAGGACGGGATTGACGGGGCAGCAACTGATAGGACTGGACGGTGGGCTACAGTCGTGGCCTGTGCGTGACGTCGGCGCAGGTTACCGGTACATCCGCTTCGAAAGAGTGAGGTCGAGCGGAGGCTTCGGCGTAAATGTGTGGGGCAGCCGTAGGGATTGCTGGGGGCGTTCTTGCGACCACTTGGGCGTAACTCAAGGGTGCAGGAGCCGTGTGGTGCTGGTGGTACTCGGGCATGACCTCTGCGATTATTTGCTCAATTGCTCGACGGAGCGGAGGCAGAAGTGTGGTCGACGGCTGTTGAACGTACTGCGGGCGAGCAAAGTCCAGCAGAGAGAATTGGCGCGCGATTTCCTCGCGCACGAATGTCTTCATCTCTGCGAGCAACGCGGAGTGGTCGAATATGGTCGACAAGCCAGCGAGCTCGGCGTCGCGTGATGGAGAGCGACGGGTCATCGATCGCTGCCGGTGCAGTTCCTCATAGCTTTGGCAGAGCGTTATGACCTCAGCCACTGTGCTGGGGTTCTTGGCGAGCAACATGGTGAAGGCGTCGTCGTCGATGCCTTTCATGATGTGCCGGATCTTGTCAGATTCGGACATGATGGCGTCGGTTTTCTTACAGAAATCGAGGACGTCTTCAATGTAACTGGTGAATGATTCATCGGCCTGCTGAGCGCGTTCACGTGAGCGCTGTTCGGCCTGCAGCTTACGAACGGCAGGGCGGCCAAACACATTGATAATGGCGGTCTTGAAGTCGGACCACGTTGTAAAATCTAATGCGTGGTTGTTGTACCACAAGCCCGCCACACCCGCGACGTAGAAAACCACGTTAGTCAGTTTTCCTGCCTCGTCCCATTTATTGGGGACACTCACGCGCTCGTAAATCGCGAGCCAGTCCTCCACGTCGGTGCCATCTGCGCCAGTGAAGACCGGAGGGTCGCGGATACGAGGCACACCTGGGCATGAGGTCGGTGTAGGCCGGGCCGTTTGCTGGGAGGCGTCTTGAGGCATCGTAGGCGGCAGAGTACGGGATCGAAGAGCCAGGGGCATCGAATGAGGGCCGAAGTTGTTGTGAAAGCCCAGCACCCTCCACCAAATTATAGAGACGTTTATTAGCAAGCACTCGGCGACGATACACGACTGCGACAGTCAAGGCAGGGTGCTGATTCTGAGCGCGAGGAGCGTGCTGTCCGAGAAGAGCGGAAGAGGACGACCCCATTACCGGCTTCCAACGCTTCGCTACAGTATATATATATATATATATATATATATATATATATATATATATATATATATTCATATGTTTGATTTGAGGCGATTTTTTATATTCATTGAGCTGATCAGATGACTTGCTTTTCAAGATTGTTTGTTTTAAATAAGGAAGAAGCTGCACAAACAGATTGTTCAGGCTGGGCCGCACTATACCGCCACAACACAGCAGTGTTTAATAACATTTTCGAAATAATACCGCCAACCTTTAAAAAGTACACCCAAATTTAACCTGATCATCATAGCATTCCATCAGCAAACTTCCCAGTCTTAGTTTGGCGTTGTAGATACGATGAGTATGAAGAACCTGCTATGACTCTAGTACCTTAAATTCTCACTTATTAATGCGACAGCGTTAAAGAGCTCGTTTCGCAGAAATTCCGGTGTCGGCGTCGGTGACGCCGTCGTTGGTTGTGAGCGAAAAATCATCTTGTCCGTTACCGAAAAACTGAGAAAGACGCAAATAAAATAAATAAAACTTTTTGGGTTGATGTGAGAATCGAAACCCCCGCCGTCTGTGTGGCAAGCAGGTGTTCTACCGCAGAGCAACGTTTTTTTTCTTGAAACTGCTTCGCAAAAAAACGCTATATGGATGTTACGTAGTGGAAGGTGTGTCTAACGTATGCAATACTGCGTGGCAGAAGCGTAGAATCGCTCTAGGCGGCAAAACATGTGAATCGCGCAACGAGTGGGTGTTTTAAAGGCCCACTCATCACAAAGCGATCAGACATTTGTAATAATCATAATGAACAGCAAAAACATCAGCAAAGTGAACAGCTGCGTACGTTCGCTTGTTGGTTTACGGACGGACGCGTAGTGGGCCCTTCACTGATTAGCAAAATGAATAATTATGGTGTAGTGGGCACTTCAACAACTGTACTTGCAGTAGGCATTAGAGGATACTTTGAAACGGCCAATGTTACGCGCACACTCGTTCGTTTCCTCACGGCATGGTTGAGGCATACAGCAAGAGCCGAAGCCAGGCGAGCAATTGAGAAGGCGATGCGCACGAGGCCCGATTACGCTGTCGCGTTCTACTCTTGAAGGCGAAGCTCAAGCGCCCTGCAAGTAGCTCAAGCGTCCTGCAAGTTTTTAAACACAACATGTGGCTGACAAATCAAGGTACTTGGCAGAAGTCTTCAAGATAAGCCGAGTGCCAATTTCTTTACAGTTAGAACCCTCTAATATAAAGTCTTTCTTCAGAAGAAGACCAAGCTCAGTCGATTAATACTTAAGCAAACCACATCGAGCTGGTTGTGTATAGTTATAAGATTATAAAAGACTACGAATTTATATACTAGGTGTCGTTTCTTGCCCTCCTACTTTTCCCAGCTTGGGTGGGGGGTGGACAGAAAAGCGGTGAAGTGGTCCTTTACTCCTCCCCTGCGGTTCCTCCAAGTAAATAGCCTACGTTAACTGTGTAAGCTCAAATTTTGCAGTTAAAAAATGTGGGTGAATATAACGTTAAACTACCCCGCATCGTTTCCTTTCTTATAGGTCGTTACCTGTTAATGATTGGTCGAACTTTTCTGGGCTATGCTCACAACGCCTGCTCGTAAAACGACGCAACAAATGACGCGTAAGTGATCCACCGCGTAATTACCACGTACGCATGACTGCGTAAAAAATAATAATAATGAACTATTTTCAATACAGTGCGGTTCTTCGCTCTTCGTCAAAAATTTTCATTCTGCCATAAAATTGCCTCCAATTGTTACGTGACGTCACAAGTCTGCGAAAACTCGCAGCGTTAAAATGAAGTGTTCACAATAAGCAGCATATCAGTTTGCTGAACAATCTCTTTTTTTTTGGAATAGCCACACAGTGTCTCTCGCTAAACGTAATTTAAAAAGGCTGCCCGCATATATCACATTCGCAGCGGCTGCTTATACCAGCGGGCGAGATGGATTCATATGTGTATGAAAGATACTTTAAGTTATCGTATAACGATGCTGAGCTGTTTTTGCGCGGGTACAACTCTCTGTGAATTCATCGTTGCTGACAAAGAGGTAGAGAGAGAAATAAACATTATTAGGAACAGACACAATCCTTTGCAGGTAGGCAGCCTTCTTGGTCCAGAAAACCGGGGACACTGATCATCTCCCTGGTGAGGTAGAACAAGTAGCAGGGCAAACAAGAAAGCTGGGCTTCTCAATTTACTCGAGTCCACTGCCTTCTTAGAAGCCGCTACGACCGCTGTAGGCTACCATATCATACGCCGAGTGAAGCAGGCTAATCGGAGGCTAAAATGGGAATCTATTTTATCTGCCCTGGCTAGGCACAACTAAAATAATGTACACTTCTGCACACTCAACTCACAGCAGCTTGAATATGGAGCAGTGACGATGCTGTTCGTTTTCAAAGAACTGAATTTTCTGAAAAAGGAGAGCGCTTGATCGGGCTACAAAACGTTTACTGTTTGCCGCCCATATTTGCGACGCGGATTACTTAAATTTCAGGCCAGGCAGGACAAAATAAAATCATGACAGACTGCTGTAATGTTATTGAGCTCCTGCTGAGCGAGAGGCTCCTCTGCAATGCTCGAGCGCAAGAGGCGCAAGCGTGGAATATGCAGCCCGCACCGCAGGTAGCCTACAGTGCGTTATCATGACACACGGAAGATAGTCGTCACAGCGGAATAGTAGGACAAATTTTATTACAAAATTACGTTGCTGCTGCGTTCAAGTAAAACTTTGCCTGACTTGTTAGTTTCCCACTCTGCAGCCGACAATAACCACTGTCGAAAGTGGGGGGGCTCCGCCCCCCCAACATTTCTCGGTGGGGGGGCTAGCGCCCCCTTGCCCCCCCCCCCGGTAGATACGCCTATGCAGCCATCGCTGTCTTCCCTGCAATTGTAGCAGTACTCCCTGAGCCTGTCATTAGGACAACGCCCCGTTTGTCCTACATAATGCTTACCACACGATAAGGGGATCTGGTACACAACCACTTCCTTGCAGGGCACGCAACGTGCACTGTGGTTCTTACTGCAGTCAAACCTTCCTTGAGCAACTGGGTTGCTGCTTCTGCGAAGTTTAGCCAACTTATTTGAGGCCGTGAGCACAACGCCAACCTTTTTTATGTTGCGGAATATCCTATGCAGATACTGTATAGCGGCAAACTTTTTTCGGCTATCAAAATTAGCTGTTCTTCCGGCCTGACAATTGGAAGGTGGTTTTTTGAGCAAGCATTCCGCAACCGATACAACAAGGTGATCGGTATAACCGGCTTGCATCAGGCGAGTTCTCTGGCAATGAAGGCTTGTCCCCAATGGAATGTCAGGAAAAGCAGCGATGGCCGGTTAGCCACACACTGCAGGCCTTGTGGTTGCGTTCCACTTTTTGATAAGTGTTTCATTGTCCGTAGGCACCTTGATGAAACTACTCGTTTGATCATCGAATCAGCATTGTCTTAGTACCCCGTCACTATCTTTGACTAACAAAGAACTGGTTTTCCTCGACGGCGCTGTACCTGTGCATGCGTGAGTTTTCGTCCTTAAGTGTATAAATGTGTGTGATCCGGTTTCAAAAAAATCATTTGCTGAAAGTTAGCGCCTGTGTACGTGTTCTCCTTTCTGGTCCCGTCTTGATAATTCTGCGCTAAACACTTCAGATATGTCCTACCAAGAAGGCCAGAAGTCAGCCCTTCCTCTTCATACTTTCACTCACCGGGGAAATCTCCTCGACGATCTTTTTAAAGGAATCGGCCCTTTGGATGTAACCTGAAGCTTCGTACCCTTCCAATTGATTTCCTGTTTCATCTACAATGTGTCGTTGCATAGTGACAGACTTCCTATCTAGCGTCTTTATGTTGGTTGGTTGGTTGGTTCCTCAGTGCCTTGGCACAACCCACTCCGGGGGATAGGCCATGAATCGAACGGTGCCTTGATTAGGAAACTAGTGCACTTACTGAAGGAAAAAGTTGAAAATGAAACGTTTAGCCACTACAGACTGGTAATATAAACTCGCGAGAAAAAAAAACCTATAGGGAAATAACAACAACACCAACAATAATAAAAACAAATATATATAGTTGTAGCTAAGACAACTTAATTCAGCTACATTTATCATTCAATTCTTTTAGGTTCTAGGAAAAATTTGATAGAGCGTTGAAAACGCTCCTGTGACTAAAACCAAATATGGTTTCCCCAAATGAAAGCATCACCGGAAGTGACAAATTGAAGCCCAACTCTCGTAGCTCCAAAGTAACTTAGCCGCGGCCTTCTTTTTTTCTTCAATCTCTGTCACCCAGCGTTAACTTTCACCTTTAATTTTTGCCTCGGCCATTATCTGTACAATAGATTTTTCCTCTAATTATATTTCCCCATTTTGTTGACTTCGTCCTGCCGCCGCTTTTCCTTTTTTGCCTGTCTATGCTCCGGTGATGCTATTTTATTTGTTATCTTACTTGCTTGTCATTTAGATACAAGCTGTCAAACTTTCATTCTGTGCTCTTATTTCTGGTTTCGTATCCGATTTGTGTCATGCGTATTTGATCACTGAATGAAGGCCCAGTCAGGCCACTACAAAGCCAATGTTTGCAAAGCCAACGTATGAGGATGCAAACAATGGTTCAATTTAGCCAGCCAAAATTTATAAGACTGCTGCCTAAGACAGTGGTATGACTCGGCGCAATTTCCAAATGAGCGGTCAGTTATGTTTGCCGTTCGCAGCGCCTCATGTAAGCAGACGTGATCGCTTCCAATAAATGTTCTCGGTGTTCGGGAAGGCCGTAGAAACAAGCGCGACGTCATGTTTTGCTCAGGAATTGCGTTTCTCTCCTCCCGGCAGTGGGGTAGCGGGGCAGTGGCTAGTCATAAAACACTTGTCACTTGACGGCTGATCCGCGCACGACGATTCAACACCGGTTCCGTGCTTTCAGTGCCTTTGAAGAGGAGGGGTGGGGAATATGGATAGCGGAAGACGACGAGACCTTGGAAGACGGGTACTCGCGTATACTATTCGGAGTCTTCTAGCTGGCTGCAATCCTTTCATAGTCAGCCAGTGGTTTCTTCCCCTCGTTCGTGCTCTCGGCATCGGCGGGCGCGCGCCCTTCAGCAGTCGGGATACGATTCTACGGCAATATCAGAGTGAGAAAGCAGCTGCCCTGTGTATCTTCGGACATGATCCGCTCATCTGCGGATGGCCCTTTTGACGGGCCATCCGCAGATGAGCGCTGATGTGTTCTGACAACTTGGAAACTTTTCGGCGTATATTTGTGCTCGTATCGCGTTCAGTAAGTCGTTTATGTCATTCATCACATGTTGCTTTCCGTGTTTTTAGTGTGTGAAAAATGTGCTGCGTTTATTAATGTCTGCATCAGAACGTGGTTTCTTTAGATGTTTAATTCGTTAACCCTTTGTCTCCCTCATACAGTCTACGCAGTGCTCACAACCGAAAATGATATTTTCACTCACTTTTCGTTCAAAGTAATATATGGAAAAAAATTACAACAATACATATACATTTCACAAGCATTTTATTACTGCCACGTTTGTTGCAGTCACCAATGAGGAGTTGAAAATAGGGGACCATGCATCGAACTCTCAAGGGCTTTCAAGAGGCATGAAAATTTGAAAACTGTTGATTTTTTTGTGTATCAACGCATAGGTAAGATGTGTGCTTCTCGACAGTTGATCTTGAGATCCTTCTTCACCCAGTGCCATAATCTCTTGCTCATCTGAGTCGATGTAAGTTCAACTTCTTCATCCTAACTGTCTGTGGAGCTTTCGACATCCGTGCGTGGCATTCTCTCTGGCGAAATATAGTCTCCTCTGCAGTTCTGAGCCTTCCATGTCTTCATCTTCGCTTCCGCTTGCATATTCTTTTTGAAAGAGAACTTGTATTTGCTCGTCTGTCAATTGTTGCCTCCATAAAGAAGAACCTTTCTGAAACTTTGAGGTGCTCTAAAACTTATTTTGCAGTGAAATAATGAAAAAGAAAGAACTGCGACGCACTGCAAACTTCTGTACAGTTTTTTGGCCTATCCGGAAGCTGGACTTCGTAGTCCTGAGTTCCACAAACGTGTATGGAAGCATAAACTGCACATACAGTTGACAATAAACAATGATACAAAAATACTACAATCTAGGCTTGTTCCGTAGTCTTCGCGAAAAGTCTATAGGCATTTATAACTAGATGTTACAAGTAATAAGCAAGCATGAACGAGCATGAACAAGCCAGGAGCTCGGCGTCTTTGCCGGCCGTACGTGGTGTCCATGTTTGCAGTGGAAGAGGCACTCAAGTGCAGTACCTTTAGCGCCATTTATGAAGCGTAATTTAAAGCTTGGACATACACGTTTGTGGCAGCAAGGAATCAGTGGTCCCTTAACGAAATCTTGAGGCAAACAAAATCAAACAAAACTACCACAAATATGGCACAGGGGATATAAAGGGTTAATACCCATGTCATGGGCTTTGCTTGTTCGCGGCGAAGTACGGTCAGTCAAGTGCTCGTCCCTTGCATAGTTTTGAGCACTTGCGTGTCTTTCTCCTTTTATCGCGTTGTCGTGTGTCAGTTAAACAAACGTTTTTTGTTTGGCCTTCGCTGATTGTTTCGCTCAAAGAAATGCTGGATTTGCAACACTCAGTTTTCAATAGTTGTGAAGTTATCGCATTCTCTCAAGCTCTAGCCGTAGTCACCATTTAGTAAATGAATAGGACATATACTCTCCGGTAGTTCAATAGTAGATATAGAGTTGAGCTGTATCGATTGCCTGTTCAAGTGTAGACGTCCATTTATTTCATTTTGTATCACGCTTCGCTTTTCACACACTTTCTTTTGAACCTTCAGTTATTAACAGCTCAAATAAGCGCTAAAAGAGAGACATTTTGGCTGTGTGTGCTTGTGTGTGGTGACGTTTCCGCGGTTTCTAATATAGGAGCATTGAAAATAATTAGTGTCTGTTAAATACAGTTATCTGCAACAACTGCTCAACACACCAAAGCGCGAGACTCTTTCCAAAACTTGCGGTTTCTTTACCATATGCATACATGCGGAAAAAACTTGTGTTTACTCTGAGCCTTTCTACTGTCATTATCCTTACTGCTTGCCTAAAGGCAAATGCGTCGGCAACATGTATTTAATTACACGCACAAAAATATACCTCACGTTAAATCACACAGTCAATGGAAAACGTCGGAAAGAAGTAAACATAGTCAACGAAAAGGGTAGCAAGAGCTGGCGTTAAACGCTGGAAAAAAGAGAACGATGGCGCAGCTAATGAAGAAGGCTGGCAAGAAATATTGGAGCTGCCACTATTTATACGATGTTGGCGATGCCTACGACGGACAATGTTGGCTAAAGCCATCGTTGCCAATAATAGAGATGTGCTGGACGGACAATGTTGGCTAGAGCCATCTTTGCAACCATTGGGCCATTATTGGCTGTCAATATTGGACCAATGTACATTTACGTGCAGCCACTTACTAAAAGCCAAAGTGGTACCACTATTTCTGCCGACGTTTGCCGACCTTGGGCCAAGATTCGTCCATTGCCGATGCGCTGCCTGAGTGCTTATTTTTCCCACTATTTATTTGTTTCCCTTTCGCTCTAGTTTTCTGCCTCGGATACTGAAACCGTCCCTTACATGTTTCCATCGCGGACGTGTTCAGCTTTCCATTGTTGTCCCTAAAACCCAAAGCTTCATGTAGGCTCGTCCTCAAACATACACCTGAGTATAAATCATCTCCACATTCAATCAGAACATGCTCCGTCGTTTCAGCAGCTCACACACAGCATGCACATAGTTGTTCTTATTTAGCGAATCTCACTTTATAACTACGCGTTCTAAGGCCACCAGACCTTGCTTCAGAAAGTAAAGCGCTTCCCCTTGGATTGTTATAAAATGCTTCCCTCCTCATTTCGTTTTTGCCCTTTCGGGGCTTACTGAGTGCCGCCTTTTTTACCAACGCAGCCATCCAATAAATCATCTCCGCCTCTCTGACTTTTCGCTTAATGCACTTTGTTGCCATATCGCTTACACTACCAGCCGTATACTTGCTGGTGAGTCTCCTGGTTCTTTTTCTCCGCCATGTGTCAACGCTCTTCCTATACAAATACCGGAACACCTTCTCTGCCCATCTACTCTCTTTCATATTCCTTAGCCTCCCTTCAAATTTCATTTTGTTCTGCGCTTCCCTCACCTCATGACTCGTCCATCCCATATCGCGCTTTAGCGTCTCATTTTTCATCTTCCTGTGAGCGCCCAACGCGAGGCGTCCCAGAGTCCTTTGATTCACATCCATTTCTTGTTGCACTTGCATCCATTCCTGTGGCGGGATAGATGGATGGATGCTATGAGCGTCCCCTTTATAACAGGGCAGTGACGTGCGCCACCAGGCTCCACTGTCTCACTGCGTAGGAGCGCCGCTAGCGGCAAAACCCGCAGAAACTTTCAGATGACGGGATGATGGTGCCCTCTCCCGGCCCAGCAGCGAAGCTCCGCGGCTGTTTCGTTTGGAACTGTAGGGCTATTTTGTACGCGTTCTAGCATAGAACGGGGAGGAGGATCGAACAAAAGGACGAGAGGGAGCACACAGCCAATAGGCGAGCTGGGGAATTCAGGAATGTATCCAATGCATAAATAAATGTATAATTATTATACCTGAACATCAATATTCAGAGGCGTTGTTTTTCGCAGCTTGAAGTTGAAGAGCTCAGCGACTTTAACATTTAACTTGTGTTAATGTCTTGACATAGCGCCAGGGGGTGTCGCAGTTTCACGAGACGTTCGGTGGTGGCGCTGGCCACCACGCTGTTTCATCCAGTGTTTCTATTATTAGTGTACTTGTAAAATTCAAACGGCGCAACGATTGGAACCGTTATTCAGTTGTCGAAATGGCGCAGCACACGCACTTACGAGGTCCGCGCGTTCCCGACAATCAGATAGAGTTGCTGCTCTCGTTTATGGAACAGCATCGAGAGTTGGCCGTACGAGCTAGCGAGTTTACGCACGAATTTACGGCAGCGGACAGGCGTCGGCTGTGGGGCGAGCTGTCCGACGCGCTGAACAGCGAGGGCCCCTTCACTAAGTCCGCCTCTTCAGTCATCATGTCAAACGCATCTTCCACCTCGGGGCTTCGTTTCTGCGTGACTGCAGCAGCCACGCAGGCGACACGAAGTGGCATAAACGAGAGACGCCATTTTCGCAAACTGTCAGCGCGGTAGAGATATGCGCGGGAAGCCCACTCCTCCGCTTTCGTTTCCATCCAATCCAAGTCATTTGCGGAGACTGTTTTGTATCCGTTCTATCGATAGAACGGGGCCGGAGACTGTTCCAACGCTTCCTCTCCGTTCTATGCAGATTTTGTGGCTATTCTCACGTCTTGACCGTCAGTATAGCCTCGACCAATCCCGTGTGGCTTCCTCTCCTCCTTTTGTTCGATCCTCCTCCCCGTTCTATGCTAGAACGCGTACAAAATAGCCCCCCTGCTTGACCATGGGGGCGATCGGAGATCTCTGTTCTGGCACCGTTCGTTCGCGTTCGTTCTGATGGCGTACGCGATTGGCTGAAGCCGGAGAATCCACGCCACTCTAAGGGGCGTGGTCATTTCTTTTTTCTTTTTTGCTTGACGTTTTCTTTTTGGGTGACGTCATGCCGCGTCATAACGAGCATGTCGTCTGCTACAAACCAACGGAGCGTGAGACCGTTCGCGCGCGTTCTTTCGAGGAAACAAGCGGCTTCGCACGGCATGGATTTGGATTGATGCGGCGGTTGCGGCTGCCGCGACAGCTGATTTTGAGAAAATGGCGCTTGCAACGGGTGCTTCTCTTGTTACGTTGGAGTTTCCCCAAGCAGATGCAGAACAGTAGGAGGTGCGAAATACGCTTGAAGAGATGAGCGAGTGTGAATTCCGGCGTCGCTTTCGTTTCTCGAAACGTACTGTACGTTGGCTGTGCGACGAATTCGACTCCGTCATCGGGTGGCAACGAGCCAGTGGGATTTAAACAGTGCGGAAGGTGTTGTGCGCGCTGAGATTTTTTAAAGACGATAGTCTTTCTTGGGGAACTTAAACGCAGAAATTTTGGTCTGTCTGTCTGTCTGTCTGCCACCCGATTCAGCCACCCGGCCAAAGTTTAACCACTTGCGGAACGCCCAGCCATCTTGAACTGGTACCGCCATTCATACTTGTGAACATTGTCGATCAAAAAGCAAATGTTACGCATATCCGAGGCGGAACACCAATATATAAGTATTAGGTGTTGTGTTCCTTTGCTAGAAAATACGTAAGTACGTATTTCTAAAAACCCTAGTGTTTCTTAGACTGCGTGGAAATGCTAGTGTTTTTTGGGCTGCGCTGCAAATGCGACGCTATGAGTCAGATGCAGTGATTCAACATAGAGGAGGAGGACTCATGTAGTACGGCCGGCAGACGACTATCGTCTTTCGACGACATTTGCAGCGAAGCACGCAGATACGCGGCCATTTTTTTTATTTGAAAGTACCTTACATGGCCACCTGGGCATTGGGTAAGGTGGGTGTAACAGAAATTGCATACACAAAAGGTATCAACCAATTTACATGAGGCAAGCAAAACAGATATACAAGAACAAAGCATGTAAAACATAGAAGTAGTACAATAAAAATGCTCTAAAAGGTCGATGATACAGGAACCAGGCACAAAAGGTAACATCACAAGTGAAATACAAGTTACATAGAGTAATTTTGTGCACAATAAATACATAGACAAATACATGTGATACAGCGGACACCATGGAATAAGGGGGGGGGGGGACTACAACATGAAAGCATCGCACATGCAACTACTGCAATCAACTGAATGACCCCTGAAAACACTAATCATTCCCTATGATAAGTTGGGCAGAACATGGTTTGCTGGTGATATGCGCGTTAAGCGACTGCCGAAATTTCACTGAGTCAGCTTCCACGACTGTAGTATCAGGCAAGCTATTCCATAGTCGTATGGCACGTGGAAGAGCCGAATAGTTGAAGGCGTCAGTGTTACCGTAAAGTCGCGTGAAACTTAGATTATTTTGTATTCTACAAGATGTGTGAGGTGATGTATGCAGGCCTAAGACATGATGGCCGAACTGGTACACATACTTATGAAATAGCGACAACAGGGCAATAATTGCGACGATCACTTAACAACTTGAGGGAAAGAGATAGTTTTATTTGTGTCACACTTGAACGATAGTTATAGTTTTGAGCAATGAAACGAGCGGCCCTGTTTTGGATTGATTCTAATGAGGTAATCCTCATTATTGATGGGGAGATCAGTTAGAAGAGGAAAACTCAAGTTGTGGGCGGACGAATGTTTGGAAAGCAAGTTTGCTTCCAGCGAGCTGTCGGCAGCGAGGAATTCATCGACCTGTCGCAGTCGTCCGTCAGGAACACGCCATTACTGTCGTTCGCGGGCAAAAACGGTGGGTTGCCTTTTCCGGAGATCACAGACGCGAAGAGCGAACAAAGGCGGCGTTCGCGCGGCTCGGGCGGATTCCCGTTGTGGTCGGGTGCGTGGATGGTACGTTTATCGCCATCCAGAAGCCCCATGGCCTGAGCTCTGCGGACACGATGCATTACATGTCGCGGAAGGGATTCTACGCATTGGACACCATGACCGTGAGTATTATTGATGCATTTTATGCGTAGCGAATTGTTTCATTTATATTGCTTAAACTTTCCGCTTTACTGAGGCTGTTGCAACTGAGTATAGCGGGAGCGGTATTTTCGATATATTCAGAATGGGAACTGGTTCGTTTCAGAGCACTTCGCTTGGCATAAGCGATGAAATCATGCGACGCGGGGTACACTTTGGTTCAGCGGCCTGCACAGTGCATAATATTACCGTCGCTCGTTGGCCATGTGTACCCTGAAGCTTGATTCTCAATTTGTATTTGTTGAGAGTAGCGCTCCCAGAATGTGCCGTAGTATGTGTTTATTGTTGTCGTGATGGACCTTACATGGATCAATACATGTACAGTACGGTCCACTCTTAGAGGGAACACGCGAGCAGGCGGCCAGCGGTCCGCGGAGCGCTAACTGCTGGCGAGATTTGGAAACGCGGAGCATGCGCGTAGAATCACAAGGGCGGTTCGTGTCCCGCGTCGTCTACTACTTCTTCGCCTCAGCGATCGGCGTGCGCTAGCGAAATTCTATATTTCTACGGTTGGAAGGACAAGCTTGCTATGATCTCTGCATCGGGCATATATTTCCTTGTCTGTTATAAAAAGCAGCCGGCTGGTGCGAGCAGCATGTTCAAAGCTTACGACTAACTTATCGCTGAGCACTTGGGCTAGTTGGTAATTCATTATGAGGTAAACTGCGCCAAAAAAAAAAAACGTCGACAAAGGGAGAACAGAACAGCACAAGCGCATGTGCTTTTGCTGTTCTCCCTTTGCCGACGTTGTTTTTTTTTTTTTCGCTGTTTCCCTCATAATGAGCACTTACACTAGGTTACGCAAGTGACAGGCTTCGTTATCACTTTCACAGAATTCCACGACTGGGGGCCCCAGTCGAAATTTGGCCGCTGGGGCCGCGAATCGCATCGCATCAAAACTTGCGAGAAAACAGAGCAACAAACAAACAACACATTTTTTTGCCTGCTTATTACCCGACGAGGCGCAGAAAGAGAGGCGGCTACATGAATCGCACTGCTGAAAAACGGAAGCGCTGTCCAGCGCTCGCCAAGCGCAGGGGTGGCAATTGTAGCAGACGAACAGCGGCAAACGCGGCCCTTACGCCCTTATGCGCGTGCGCAGCGTTAACAAATCTCGCCGCCACGTTTGCGCCACGCGGGCCGGCGGCTACGTGATCGCGTGTTCCCTCTAACAGTGGACCGCACTGTACATTAAATACGCATTGTTTCATAACCCTTTTTTGCAGTCGCAATGTTTTTCATGTTGTAGGTATTTTGTGATACATTGCCTTAAACATACAGCAGTAATTTGTTTAAAAGGCTTTGGTGGCTGGAAGAGAGGGTTATTCCAAGCAGTAAACATGCAGACTACCCTATGACACTGCATTGTCCACGTGTTAGAACTTATGGTACAATTCCTACCCTGTCGATGATTTGTTCATAGCTATGTTTTAACAGTCAGTAACAGTGCTACCAGATGTAGCTACATTAACATAATACCCAACGATGTACCCAAGGTCTTTTATGGGTACAATTTTGACTGAACTGAATTCTACAGACATGTGATGGCGACCTCTGGATTCTGATGTCAGTCCATGTTTTCCGGGGTCATGTTATGACTCGTGGGTAGGGCGGAGGAGCCCTCTCCCTCAGCACCTGAAAGCAAAACTGCGCCTTGCTTGGTATGTGCTGTCAATGCTTGCTACATTCAAGACGTTATCACTATAGCTGTCATGTCGCCCTCGTGCACGAGACTCCGGCTATCCATTGGAACCGTGGCTCCTGACACCAGTGCCCGGACGACCAGCTCGTGGCCCCCCTGAGAACCACTACAACAAGGCCCACACCGCCATGCGCAACGTTGGGGATAGGCGTGTCGGGGTCCTAAAGAGCAGGTTCCAAAGCTTACAGCGTTACCGGACCCTGCTCTACAAGCCCGATCGAGCAGCCATCATCATTGCTCCTTGTGCAGCTCTGCACGACATTGCGTTGGCGCCTCATGAGCCTGTTCTCGAAGGGGACGATGACGACTCCGACGATGCTGAGCTGCTGCCAGCAGCAGCTGAGCTACCACCACAACGGGAGCCAGCTGCAGCGCAACCGTGTAGTGAACCTATTTCGAGGACCACGGGGCCTACATGCTGAGCACCTGCGTAGAGTACGCCGCCGCCTGCAACGACCTCGGCAGCATTGTGTGGTGCGTGTTTATCTTTGTTCACTGTGTTCGTCGCTGGCATGCACAAGAGGTTGTTTTTTTACTAAACTTCAAATGTTTGCTAGCCCCGCGACGGTAGTCTAGTGGTTATGGCGCTCGGCGGCTGATCCGAAGGTCGCGGGATCGAATCCTGCCCACGGCGGCTGCATTTTCGATGGAGGCGAAAATGTTTGAGGCCCCTGTACTTAGATTTAGGTGCACGTTAAAGAACCCCAGGTGGTCGAAATTTCCGGAGCCCTCCACTATGGCGTCTCTCATAATCATATCGTGGTTTTCGGACGTGAAACCCCAGATATCATTATTAAATGTTTGCTACACATATTAATGAAACAGGGTTCTCCTATCAATGAATAACCCCCTTGCATAGGGGGGCAAAAAATGTGGAGCTCACCCTGACTCACTCATGAAATACATTTTGCCCTTGGAGCTCACTCGAACTCACTCACCAAAATTGTCCTCAAGCGGATTCACTCGGACTCAGGCTCACTAAAATGTTTGCAACCGGACTCAAACTCACCAAAGTATTACTCACCTGGACTCACTCAGACTCACAGCTCGATCTGAATCTGGGTGAGTCGACTCATGAGTGAGTTTGCCAACCTATGACCCCTTGTCACACAATCTCATGCTGATGAAACACTTCGACCAGGTTGTAAATATGGTGCTTCACACTAAGTGCAAGTGAGAGCTCAACTGTGAATGGCACAAGGTGCCATTCACAGCCAAAGTGGTAAATTGAAAAGGCTCTTTGAATCAGGACAGCAACATGCGCTAGCTTTAGTGCAACAAGGATCGTGCTTTTAAATGAAGTGAACAACATGGGTCGTGTCAGAAGTGAAATTTTATTACAAGTATCGCTAGCAATGCACATAAAAGCAAAATAAATAAATATCCTTTAAATTTAATGCCAAGGAAAACAACATAAAAGTAGCTTCCTTTTATAATATACAAATCGAGTTGTTACAAAGTGCCTGCTGCTCGTCTGCATCAACACACGCGTCTCGCAGCACAAAAGTCATTGTAGTACATGAAAACAATGCACAGTCGAACCGGTATTAATCGAACTCGTTAAAAAATGCAAGTTGTTGGTTGCTGATATGTCTTCCTCTATTATTCACTTCTGTTTGTACCCAATCATGTTGTCTAAACACTGCTAAGCAACAGAATACGCGTTCGTCAACTATTTTTTGGTCTTGCAATATTTAAAAATTGTCGTGCAACCTAGACCATTCACAAACGCTCTTTTTTTCTAGGGTATGTAAAAATCGATAGAAAACATACAGTGCGCCACAATGTTCCACACGTATACACTATCAACATAAAGATACACTACAGTGCACTATGTGCACTATAATACAGAATTGCTGAATGCATTACTTTGTATAATGAGATTTTAAAAAAATGACATGGCAAAACATGATTTATAAATGAAACCACACTGTGCTATGCACATGTACTACAAAACTGCTGAATGCATCACCTTGCACGATGAGATTAAAAAGACAATGACATCGCAGGACACGATTTACCAATGAGCTACACTTTGCTATGTACAATGAAAAGCACATCAGTGCTTGTGATATGCAGAAAAAGAAAATTAACTGCAAAAAAAATGCAGCGCACAATTGAAGCAAACCAGCATATCACAACTCGTGATGCGAACAAAAATAAATCTACATATATGTACAACTAGCCTTTACAAATCCCTCTGCAGGTGGCTTCCGCTGCAATGAGAGCCCGGGCGAGGGTACCAACGCCTTGTAGTTCGTGGACCACATCACCGAGAGGTGGAACCTGGCAGTCGGCAGCTCTTGAATGATGCCTGGCCCTGCCGCCTGGTGTTCGCGGCTAGTAACTCCAGCGCCTCGTCTTGCCGGTTGCGCACATCTCGCAGCTGCGGCATGAGCTGGAAACCAAGAAATGTGTTGCCATTATCATCTATGAATTTCCTGCTATCGACTCTTCGCTGAAAGCTTCTGTTCGTGAAGAGTTTCAGTGTGTACAATTTCCTCTCTGTTGAAGATCCACTGACCCAACAGCATCCATGAATAGTGCTTAGTTCACCGCAAACCAATGCACTTCGTTTGGACAGAACAAAGCGGTACCGGAATTCATTTTCGCTCATCTCATCAAACGCATCTCACACCTCTAATCACCTCTGCACGAGAAGCAACCAAGCAGCCCTTTTCAGGGCCACAAAATCGTTTGCCCGGCTTTACACGATGAGTGACACAATCTCCTTCCGAAACCCTAGCTGCTGCAGTATGCAAAACATACAGCAAGCAGGTGTAACACAGGTGCAAGCATGTGCATTTGTGTATGATGGCTATGTTAAGATGTTATATAACGAGCTTGCTTTTTGAACAGTATATTTAGCAATAGCACATTTTCAGTTTCACTTTTGAAGCAAGTGACAATAAAGGGAAACATTTCAAGATGTTGAACATTCTTCCAATGCAACGTTTTGCTACATTTCACCATAACTGCAAGGCAGGACACCTGTTTATTCCATCTGACAATTATGCAAACCACTTGCTCCTGCAACCGTTTGCCAAATTTTTTTTGTGCAACTTTTTGTCTTTATGCCCACAGATCTCATCTCTTCACAAACATATACCTGCACACATGAGCATCACCTGTGAGCATGTAATACCATCTACAGTTAATCAAGAACATCAGCGAAACTTACGAGTTGGGGCACGGGGAAGACCTGGGCCACATCGTCTTTAGCCACACCAGCAGCAGCTGGAGCAGGGCTCGCGAATACCTGTTATAGTAAGAAGTTTCTTGATTGACACACTGAGTGCAATAAGAAGTATAGAGTGCAAGATGTGAAAGTTCACCTGCAAGCCGCGGAAGTTGTTCCCGACCAAGAACCTTGGCGGTGCAGGCGACGGAAGTCCCCAGATAGTACTCATGCTTGCAGGCTCTGATCTGGGGGAACCAGCTGTAAGCATACGTTAAAAAAGACTATATCCCAGTCTGGTGCCTACTAATGATAACTGTGCAGCTACCCAGAGCTACAAACAATAATTCGTAGGGATTCTTGTGGCGAATGTGCATTAATGCTGGATGTGGAATAGCGATGTTTTTTAGAGATGTTTCAACGGGGGCATGCTATGACACACAGACTTCGGAGAGTGGGGTGGAGGGAGACAAACCTAATGGCTACACACCTCACTCAACTCGATTGTCTGAGAAATGGCTTGGAACACGTAGGGTGCTCTAATCAGCTTCAAAATATAGTTCGCGGCTGTTCTTTCGTCATCACCGCAAATGTGGCTGTTTCGCATTCTCTTCTGGGCGGCGCAACGTGCTAGCACCTCAGCCAACGTGGCGGCCCGGTGATCCACTCGATACTGTTTAAAAAAGTAAAACTAACAGTGCGTAATGGCTCGAAGTAAATGAGCACACTAGTTCGCAGAATACGAGTAGCAACAATGATATTCTAAGCCAGTGCTTAGCGATTCAGACCACCCGAACTCTGGGCCTCGCGCACTGTCGACCGGCCCGGTCCCTGTCAAACACGACGCAGCCGCGGTAACCAGAAATCTGGCCGCCTCCGGTGCCGCTGTAAAGCACAAGCGGGACGTGTAAGATGACCGACCACAATACAATAGTGCTCGCACTCACCTCTGCTGCTCTCTGAGTTTGGCAAGACCTTGCTGCGAATAGTAGCGCTCATTCCTCAATCGGGCCTACCACTGGGCTGTGGTGTTATGCGCAGGAACTTCGTTCAAAAGCACTACCAGCTCCTACCACATGTCGTCCCGGTCCTCCCTCGTGAACGACGGCTCCAGCGGGCACGACAGCGTCGCGATCTGTGGGTGCTCTTTCACAAAAGCCAGCAGAAGCTCCTTTTGAGGATCCGACACCCGAGAACCAAGGCAGACGTTGCGGTGGGACGACATTTTTAAACACTGCGCCACCCGCTACTTTCTCTTTTGTAGCGTTAGCTGCACTTGCGTAGCCGGAGCCGATTTCGCGTGGAGGGTCATGAGCCGTGCTGCGCATGCGCGAGGATCAGTGATGTGACACAGCTGGGTCACCGGAGCTGGCAACTCACACGCTCTCCGAGACCGCCGCTGCTGGTCTGCGCGTTCGGGAGGAGTGGCGTCGTAAGCGCGGCAGGCACGCTGGCGCCGGCGCGCGCGCAGCTATTCGCCTTCGCTGCGCAGTCGCCGTCTGACACTGCGCTGGGGCCGCTTGATAGCGCCTCTGACTGGCGTTTGCAGGTGGGTAACGCCTTGGAGAAGGAGAGCGCAAATGCTGCTCGACAGCACGGAAGAACCGAGTAGCTTATCTCATCCGATCCCCAAGTTGTTGCCTGGCAATTAGCAGTTCAGCGTACGACGAATGAACAGAAGAAGCCTAATAATCCTTGACCACCTGGAAAGCTAAGAATGATCAGCTGAACCTTTGCTAACGCTACGTATATACTGGCATAGCCGAGCTAAACAACTGCAATTTTTTTTTCGCGTGCGCGACACCATCTAGCGACGGCGTCAAAAAAACTTACATTAATAAATATCATTACTCAAAGCTGTTGCTGTTTGAGAGAGTGTTTGAGCTTGAGCAGAAAAACAATATTTTTCTTTAAAGCAATATTTATAAAAGGCGAGGAACGCTTCGTTTTGGAGTATACGGTCCCCGAGCCGACGACGCAGGATGCGCGTCTACTTCCCGAAAGCTCTCTGCTTCCCGATTGGCTGTCCTCTTCCTCTCGGCGGTTCTCGGTGGGAGAGCTGGACCCTCCTCTCACTTTTGTGGCGTAGGCACTGCACAACGAACGCGAACGAACAGAGAACTCCGATCGCCCGCCATGCCGCGTTTCGCATTCGCTCTGTAAGTGCACTGCACTTAAAAATACCCCTGCAACAGGTAAGTCAGACTGACGTCACCATGAACTCTATTGTTGACCGGACACAACCAGACTGCGGCGAGACGCACGTGTTAGGCAAACCGCCTGGAAACGGCAACATGGTGGCCATAGCAATGGCGCCGAGCTTCGTTTCCCATGTAGGCCATCTTTCTCCCTCCCGGGACTGAGACTCGAAATATTAGGCGCGAAGTGGACACGGACGGAAAGGGAGATACACACACAGCGGACTGAAACGGCGTGGTGCCAGACGCAGCGCGCGTAGAGAACACCTAAATAAAGTCTAGACAAGGGAAACTGCACATTTAACAGTGCAACGAAAATAAGTGGAGCGGTGGCGTTGTGAAGTAAGTTTTACGACCGAGAGAAGGCGCTGCTACAACTATCATCGTGATTACGCTGTGGCAATATGGCTGCTGCATTGCCGGTGGGCGCGAGTGCTCGCCCGCTGGTTCGGGGCATTTATTAGACAGCTATAGTTTAGCGGAATAGCGGGATAGAAATTCACATGCGCAGTACCCTAAACGACCTGTAGGGTTTACCGCACGCACGCTATTTTTCAGATTTAGCGTTACCGCGTTTGCCTGGTTAACGTAGTGTACGTAAAACATGGCGGCGGTTGTAGACGCCAGCTTCGAACTGAATTTAGCGTTGATATGGACGGATCCACTTCTTTCGTAGCAAACGACTGTGTAAAATGGCTTCGTTTGCGTTCAGGTAGCTTCGACGTTCGAGTAGTTAGCTTAAATAAGTTAGCTTAGTTGTTGAGATCGCTTCCCACTTTGAACGTCCCTAGGCCTAAGTAGAAGATCGGTGTAAACAAATCTGCAACATAAAATGTTTGGCTTTTGGTGCGTGGTTCACATTTATTTACTTTTATTGTTACTAAAAAAAGTAGCAATATTGCTGCGTGCGGGCATACAGGCGAGCATTCTCAGTATTTTTTCTTTTCATTTTTTTAACGCATTCAACCTCCGCCAGATGACGCCAACGTTCCAGCTTCCAAATCTAATCAAACCTTTATTTGTCGCAAAATATATAAACGCATTGGGGTTAATATATACAGAAGGAGGTCCCATAGCACAAGGCTGAAAGGGGACCTCCTGTCAGAAAATTAAATGTTGATAAGTACATCAAATATTGAGGGACCCTTAATCTTCGCCTTTAAGAGTTGAACGCGATAGCGAAATCCGGCCCCTAGTGCGCACTTCAACCACTAGTACATACTTATTAATGTGTATTGTTACACACACACGCACACAGTCACGCACGCGCGCGCGCAATGTATCTATAGTAATGGTACAGGTTTTCGATTTAAAGCACTTCCCTGTGCAAGAGTCGCATGGCATCCGAGATACACGCCCCGCGCCCGCCACCTCGGAGGCCATGAAGAGTCGAGACATATTTCTCACAATGCCTCGCAGTTGGCAGCACATTATCTAGCGTTTGCTGTTTGCTTGATCAACGCCTCCTCTAGAAAGCAGGCGTTGGCTTGATATGTTTTCCGCTAGATGGACATAGTTGTCCATTTTTAGAGCTGTTTGAAAGTTCGTGTGTGTTTTTAGCGACGATGGCTGCACTATCCCGGCCTTTTTCGAAGCATGGCGTCGCGCAAAAAAAAGCGTAGTTTGATGGCCTCACCAATGCGCCTACAAATCGCCGAATGGGCTCATTTTCGTCGTGACACCTGCCGAACAAAATGCGTTAAGGAGACTCCTTCCACTACATGGCATTTATGCAGTGCTTCCTTCCGAAGCAGCTGCAAGTAACATCGTGGATTTGTGGTAGGGCATCTCCTTGTCACGCAAACGGCCCGGGTTCGATGCTTAGTGGGACCGAAGGTTTTTATTGTTTATTTTGTTTTCATCTTAGTCGATTTTTCGCTCACAAGCGTCGGTAGCAACGCCGACACCGTCGCTGACGCCGACACCGGAATTTCTGCGACACGAGCTCTCTAACGCTACCGCGTTAAAATGACAACTAAAAAGCGTTAACTAATTATTTATAGTAATAAAAACAACGCAAACCTGCAATAAAAAACGCCAGTAAAAACGGTAACAAAACAACGTTCAGAAATTATACACAGCTATGAAAAGAACGCAACCATACAATAAAAATGGCAGTAGAATCGGGAACAAAATGACGTTATTTAAGGACACCCAGCTATTGAAACAACTCCAACGTGCATGAGTATAAATGTAAAAATCACGCACAGAGTAATACCTCGAAATCTAAGAGAACGCCGATATAGAAATACAGATGAGTTATGATTGCGAAAGAAGATGTTGAAGTTCTTTTTTAAAAGCAGCTAATGACAATTGGTTAGTGTTTCGTGGTATTTAATTCCAAAATTGAATAGCTGGAATTATGGTAGTATGTTTGCCATAGTCAGTGCGTGCATGCGGTAGTAAAAAGTTGTTGTTTGAGGCAAACCTGGTAGGATTACAGTTTAACAGTTGAAATTTTTCCAGAACATTGGCAGTTATGGTACCGTTGAGACACTTAAGTACAAGAATCTCCAGTTTATATTTGAATAAATTACACACTGTTAGTACACTATGTTGCTGATAAAGTGGGGACGCGCAGGTGATCGGTGAACTGAATGTTAGGATGCGAATGGCTTGGTTTTGGAGACGTTGAAGTGGAAGGATACGATATGGATAGGTATTCGCCCATGACGTGATACAGTACCTGATATGACTGTGGATGAAGGAGTAGTACAGGTTAAGCAAAGTCTGCAAGTTGAAGAATGATCGTGCTTTAAATTATGTTCCGATACCATAAGCAATCATCTGCCTTATAAGTGAAATGTGATGATGGTACTTAAGATGAGCATCTAGGACTACTCCAAAAAATGTGCACTTAGTAGTACTAAGATGGCTGTGACCGTTGATAGTAATAGCGGGTGCAGGCGAAAGAGCGTTATGACTAGAATGGAAGAGAATGAACTGTCTTTTATTGGTATTAATTGTTGAACCGTTAGCTGTGCACCAGTTCTGAATGGCATAGAAGTCAGAGGACAATTTATTAGTTATCGCATCGTTGCACTTGTCTTTAGTAACTATAGTTGTATCATCTGCGTATCATCGGTATCATGTGCGGGCACGTAAATGCTATCCCGCTAAACTTAAACGCGCTGTCGGCCACGAACGTTTGCGGCACGGTAACGCTATTCCCTTAACCTCCACTCTAAACTATAACTGTCTATTGACTGCTGGCCCGAGATAGTAGTCGTGCGCACGGCAGCCTTCCATCATGACAAATATTTCTGCGATATCGCGAGGTGGCCGAGAGGTCTCAATTGAAAAGAAAACGCCAAGCAAGTAAGCCTTCATGGTAATTGCATGGCAGTCGCGAATGTATCCGCTGTGATTAAGAAGAACGACGTGGGTTCGCGTGCGCGGGCAGCTGGCGCGAAGTGAAAGAAGACAAAGCACAGAATAACAACAGCTGGCCCAGTGGTCGTGCGTTGTGTCTGTTCTTTCTTCCTTAGAATGACGCACTCTATGGAAACTGAACCTTAAGGCTTAAACCACCTGTCCTCGTGGGTCGTCGGCATTGCGCCCTTATGAAAATGTGAGACGAGTTCAAAAAGAAAGTCTAATGACTTCTGACATTTCAGTCATTTGACGCTCTAATGTGTCCCTTTAGAATTTTGTAATGTATTTGAAATGCCATTCAAAAACATATTGGCCGATCATTCTGATGCGTATTAACATGTGATAGTCTGATGCGGATTAACATGTGATAGTCCGATGCGTATTAACATGTGATAGTCTAGTGAGCATGAAACGACCTTTGACATCAACACTCATTTGATTCTCTAATGTATTTCTTCAGAATTGTTTTAATGTACTCATAATGTCATTCAAAAACATATTGGCCACCGTCATTCTAATGTGGCCTTATGAGTGACTTTCTTGTGAGTATGAAACATCCTGTTTGCAATGACCCTCGGCCAAGCTTGTGCTTCGTGGCCAATGACATTCATAACATTCCTGAAACAGAACTATTACAGTGCATGATAAGATTTATGATATGTCCGGATGATAGTACGGAATCACATATTAGTTGTGCCTGACAATGTGTTTGCTGGTTGATACACATGCAGCCAAGCATCATACAAAAGTGCATGTATGCACCTTCTACGACACTTGTGCTGTACAAAGACATTTCTCAACAAAGAAAATGGATAAAAACATTTATTGACTGGGAAACATGCAGAGGTTAAATGAAAGAAAAATATGGTGTACACCTGTCATATCTTCGTTTCGTTTAATCTGTCTACTTAACATTGATGACAGATTGCTTTTGATGCGCAGGGTCCTTGTAGGGAATCCATGTATGTGTATCCATGCATGTGTATCCTGCACGAAAGATCGCAGTAAATATATAAGAGTTGCAAAGAAAACTTTATCCAACACATCGTGCACCTTAGAACACTTAGATGTACTGCCAAGGCCCCGTGCAGGTAGTTGACAAAAAGCACTTTTGTGAAGTTAGAGTTAGTCAAAATTGCATCTTATATCGCATTTCCAATAGAAACTTTCAGCAAATCATGTAAGAAAACAGGAAAACAACACAGAAGGTCAAGTCCAGCATCAAGTATACATTAATGGAGTTACGTCTAGGGTCTTGTTTCTTTGATCTTAGAATTCCCTCAAAAAAGTTGCAATAGGTTCATGAGCAGGCGCAACATGTCGAAGCTCTTTGTAAAGATTGAAACAAATGCCTACCATAAAATATAAGCTCGACCAGGCTCACAGGTAGAACGCTCCCATCTTCGTCTGCAAGCTGTCGTCTGCTTCAGTTCCACGAACAGGTGAGATCACCGGGTACATATGTTAAGGATACCAGAAAACATTCATGAGTTGGCGCACCACACAGACCTTACAGCTCACACACAATACATACAATGTATTCAGGCAAGTCTATGTTTATATACCAGCAAGGGCCTTGAATGATGGACTCAGATTGCGCTATAAGAACAAGTATAACCTGAGCAACGGCTCATGGCAGACAACTGTAATGGTGCCATTGCAAGCCGAACTTTCAGAAACTTATGTACTTAGTAAACACTATGTGGTTGGAGAACGTAGATTACGATATAGGTCATTTAAATGACGAAAATTACATCAGCTCTGCTACACAATATAAAATGCATAAATTGATAAAATAAGAGTATGTGTGGCCCATGTGCACACTCCATAATGCCGAGCTTTACATATTGTATTATATGATGAATTTGAGCCGTTTAGGAAAGTAATTCTAGTCGTGTTAAAGCCAATCAATGCCTGGAATATCGGTTTGAATTTGTAGTGCTGCAAGCCATAAAAAAAAAATCGTTAACCACTTTTGTCAGCCTTCTCTAAACTTCTGCACACATAGTTACATATGAGAATTTAGATTTGTTTCCCATAATAATTACTTCATAAATTAAAGTAGCACTCTCACAATGAATGCTACGTCTTAGTCGCACAACCTGCAAATAAGAGCGCTTTTTCAGTTTCATGCTGCCTTAAGAAAAGCTCACAAAAGAAACATGAACTTTAGATAAGCACATAATTGAGGTGTGCTTTTGCCACCCCCAGCACAGTGGATAAAAAGCTCTTGGAACAGTGCTGCTTAACCATTACAACAACTTCTGTTAATATAAACCAGTATGCTTCAGGAAACAATATAACGACGGGAAAAATATTTCACATCATTTTTCTCAAACACAAATATTGCAACAAAGGGCACCTTGCCAAACGCAACTGACATATTTGTCTAGAATTGATAATTATATACATCTTGTGCTCTTTCAAATTACTGTACACATGGTGTTAGTACCAGAATATAACGTAATTCACTGACTTGTATTATCTTCAAGTGGGTTCACCCAACGCAAGTTCGTTTCTCGTAGCAACGACCTTGCACAGTCAGATTAAAATCCTAACCATAGTGCAACTAACTTCTAACAAAAACAAGCGCGGTGCAGTAGTCGCGGAGAAAGCCACAAACACACGCCACTGAAGAGCACCGCGCGCGCATGTGCAGCCGCAGCGTGTTTTTATATCTTCCCCCCCGCGTACTACATGCCAATTATTACTGAGTTTCCTGAAAAGTTACTTCATTTGTACCTGCATCATGAGAAGGCTAGGCGATGAACGTTATGTTTAAAGCAGTTCTATTTCCGAAGTGATAAGCCATCGTACAAGTAGCTTCAGGCGATGATCTCGTGCAGTATACAGCTGTAGTCGATCTCAATAACTTTCGACGACGCTAAGAAGTTTATTTACAGAATCACAACTCGGATACAAAAAATCTTGCAAATTATTCTTCCTTCGGTTTACGATCGCTTCTGAGCGGCGGAATGCCAAGAGCGGGCCACTTTCTCTCTCTCCTCGGTCGCGACCCGTCCCCCCTCTCCGGGAAAGAGCCATGCTCTCAGTCCTTCCCTCCTACCTCACCTCCCCCCTCCGGTCCCCTACGCCCAAAAGGGCGAGTGTTGCCCTCCCTGCGACACATACATCGCGCAGGCGTCCCCAAGGTCAACCAGTTCCCGAGTAGAGAAGCAGCAGCGGGAAGCGGGCGGGCCGAGCGACAGGCATTCTTGGAATCGAAAAACAGCCAAGGAAGAAGAGCGCCATGACAAGAAACGCTTGCGTTACAGAAGCGAGCGGAGTATCGCGCAAAGCAACGCGCCTTCATCCACCCGTTGCAGTTGTAGGTAGTGAACGCACATGGTGAGTGCTTCATACAACCGTATAAAGTGCACAGAAAGCATTGAGCATAGCGTAAAACATACCTGTCTATCATCCTTCCTCTGGCCATCATCCCCGCAGAGTGAACACACCGCCCAGACGATCACACTCGGTTCCTGCGTAAAAGACGTCATGTAATGAAGTAACCTAGCTGTGTAATTCAGAAATATTCTAGAACTTACCAAAATCAGGCATCCACTGTGCACTCTTCAGCTTTACAGTCCACAATGTACCGTACACTCGGCGACAGTCTTGTCAAAAGGCTGCTGTACGTCCGCACTCGCCTTCAGTCACGAGACTAGGACCTAGATCGTCTTGGAAGGTACACTTGACATTGAATCAAGTAACCAACGTGCATAATCGATAAACGTGGTAACGAAGCATTGCAGAACACAGCATGGCACACACACACACAAACCGCGCGCATCGTGCACCCGCCAAACAACTAAAGCGCCCCTAAGGACAACTTTTCTTGGCAATGAAGGGAAGGCTACGGGGGCGGAGCTACTGCACATGTACTGCTCCGCGAAATAGTCCGGTTCGGCGCGCGTTTCGAATTTAGTTTTGGTTTGTGAACCTTCCGTACCTCATGTGACGGCCATTTCATTGTTCGAGCGGCCGTCTCAGGCTTATACAGCCATTTGCTAGTGAAATTCGTCAGAAGCTCCCAAGGCGAGTCGTCGGGAAAGGTGGAGGGTGACGAGCGCTCACTTGAAGACGAAGGCGCTATTTTGACTGTGAGGTGCACGTAAAAGGTGCGACGTTTTCACTAGTGCAAAAACGCGAAATGACGCTGCATAAATCAAAACAAATATAAATATCTCCTTGGTGCGCGCTGACCCTCTCTTCAAACAGCGATCCGTAGAAAATAAAGCAATGTTGTTGTTTTTATTTGTCACTGTACATAAAAAAAGTGTATTTATGGCTTTTTTAAACCCGTGTGTGCATGTTGGGAATGTGTTATGGCTGTTCGATTTTGTTATACAACTATACATTTTGTTTTGTCAAAAGAAACGCTTTTTTGTTTCAAGTTACTGCCCTCTCCCGTGGATAGAAAGAGGTAGGGATTATGATAGGAGGAGGGAATGGGTAGGGTGTGATAGGCGACACCCAACGTTGCACACAGAGGAGGTGAATGGGACAAGGAAGGAGTGAAGGGAGAGAGGAGTTGACGCCGTGGAGAACGGAAGAGAGTCGCGTGAAGACGACATTACGAGGAGGCGGGGCGGGAGAAGGATGTACGCGACGTTGGGCCAAATCGAACTTTGGTTGTCGGCTGCTTCTGACCAGCGTTGCAACAGCGAGGAGAGATAGAGACAGTAGTTTGAGGTTGGGAAAAACGCTTGTCCGCGTATCTTTGCAACCAACAACATTCTGTTTTGGACATATATGTAAGTGCACCATGCATAAGAACAGTCCCTAATTTTTATCACAACAATAACGAACTTTTTTTCTGTACGTCACCCATTGTCCACAGTTCCAATTCTTCTCCGCCCCCCAAAATCCTTCGCGACGCCGTGCGGGTAATCCCCACTCTCCTCCGTTAATTTCTACTGGACAAATGGGCAACACGGGCCCCTGAGCGAGTGTTCGCAGTGTCACTTGATCATATCTGTTCATATTTGCATATGTGATCGACTCATGCCTTTTAAAAATAAGGAAATGCTTACTTCTATTATACGGCAGGTAATATAATGAACATTGCTGCGGTCGTCAGCAATTCTTCGATCGCCGGTGCATGGGCGATATATGTAAAATATTTACGCATTCTACTGAAACACGATATTTGTGTACATTGCAACACAAATTGTTTATTGCTTGTAGTCTCTGAAAGACGAACTTGTCTATTGTGATAAACTGATTTTACGGTGGCGATTAAGGCTATTTAACTTCTTTGTTGTGATGCCCGTTTTGACATTAGGAACGGCAACTGAAAGTCTGAACACTTCAGTCACCAGAAATTAAAGTGCACATGGTCATTTGACTCTCCGATGTACACTTAATGTTAAACGACATTAGGCTTTGCGTGTCTAATGTCTGTCTAGTGACTCATTAGGAGCGCACCCAGTCGACACTAGACACTCAAGACTCATTTTCATAAGGGCGGGTCTTTCCATCCAAGAAACGCCGTTCACGATCATGGACACCAGGACTCTTCTACTGCCGGAAGCACCAGTTCATGATTCCAGGATGTCGTCCAGGCGTCTTCGGTGGCCTAAGGGCGGGCTTATGCCGGCGTGGCAAAGACAGCGCTATGCCTACTGTTGTCCGGGAACGCCGGGTACCCTTCCCTTTGCGACATCCTCTCGCTCAGGACTACATCGGCACCTGAGAGGCTTATGGTGCATCCAGACGACGGGCCAAACCGCTCTTTTCGCCCGCGGCCTCGCCGTCACGTGACCCTCCACTTCCGGTTGGGAGAGGCCGCGGGCGGCCCCGGCAGGAAGGGCGCGAGAAATCCCGAAAACATTTTCACGGGCCGCCCGTACCGGCCCTCGACGGCGGCCCGCGCGCTCGCGGAGGTGGTGTGTCAACAAAACCGGGTTTTTTTATTATCTTTTTTTGGCAGCTGGGCACGCCGGCGGCTATTCAAACATGTGTTTCTGTTTGAAAACAAGCGCGCGGGATCATTCGCGTCGTTTTTGCGGCCCAGTACTCGTTCTACCATGCTTGTGTAAAGATGGCTACGTGGAGCGACGATGCTACGTTATACTTTCTCTCATTGGTGGATCAGTTCCCGACACTTTTGAACGAATATATCTGCAGATCCTCGTCGTCCTCAACCGATAGCGCGAGCCATAGCCGCCAGGGATTTCTTTCGCGCAACCTTCATGTTCAAACTGAGAACTTCCATAGCGGTACGTTCTTTCCTCTTAGCTTTCGTGTTGTCACCTGGTATCAATTAGGTCTTTCGCGCGTCTCGCGCGGTTCTTCTCAGTGCATTTCTGTCCGTCACGGCATTTTTTAAAGACGATAGTCTTTCTTGGGGAACTTAAACGCAGAAATTTTGGTCTGTCTTTCTGTCTGTCTGTCTGTCTTTCTGTTTGTCGGCACGTCCCTCGATTCAGCCACTCGGCCAAAGTTGAACCACTTGCACAAGGGCCAGCCATCGTGAACGGCTCACTAGGTTCATACTTGTCTACATGGTTGATCAAAAAGCAAACATTACGCATATCTGAGGCGCAACATCACTATGTAAGTATTAGGTGGTGTGTTCCTTTAATAGAAAATACATAGATACCTAATTCTAGACACCCTAGTTTCTTAAGCTGCGCTGAAAATGCGACTACGCCGAAACTTGGCTTCCTCCGTGCCCTCTGCGCGAGCTCATTGTTGTGTTTCGGTTTCAGTTCAGTATTGCACTGTACGAGTGCCATGGGGCGCCGCTCTGGCATTCCTGCTTTACCCACGCGACGTGAATATAAAAGAGTGTGTGGAGAGTACTCGTTGAGTGCGGACGTTTCTTCTGCTTCGGCGCTTCGCGCCAAACCGCGTGTTCGGGCTGGCTGGCGTCCCCGCCGGTCGCGTTGGTCACCGCCGGTCTTGCCTGCTGCTGCGCCGGGACTACCAGCCCGCAACACAGCATTCACGTTTCCCGACGTACTGCCAGATGGCGTTCATATCTCACGCAGCGCCTCTTCTATCGTCTTTACACGACATTTGCAGCGAAGCACGCAGATACGCGGCCAATTTTTTTTCTTGTTCGCATGCGAAGCGCTCCCGACTTTCGCCTGTGGGCAGTGCCTTTTCCAATTTTCCGGCGCTTCCTATCCTGTTTTGTCTATACTCGGCGACAACTTTTCTTGGCACCACTGTGGAAGCTACAGAGCCAAAGTGCCTGCATGCGCGTGCGCCAAGAAATAGTACCTATATTTATTTTCTAATTCGAAAAGTTACCTAGCTCGAATAAATAAAGACTTCTTCATTATAAAAAGAGAACGAGTATGGGAAGCCATTCGTGAAAAAATGTTATTGTAAACTTCAAGTTTGTTTCTGTCTTTTTTATTTCTTGGACAGCACCACGTTTTCATCACGCCTGCACCACATTTTCCTAACGCCTGCTCTCTCAGAGTCTCAGTAAACATGGCGTCCGCGATGCCGCCTGAACCGTTGGACTGAACCGTGTGCGGCCGCAAACTCGCAGTTTCGTTCTCCGAAGAAGCTGTACTCTAAATGTGACAGAAAGTGGCTATCAAACCAGACCACGCAAGTTATCTGCAATGTCATCGCTGGAGTGAGGCGCCGTCAGCGTGACTTCTCTGCAAATGCAGTGTGCCGGACTGTCGCCGAGCTCACCGGAGTGAGTAAGCGAACAGTTAAGCGTATCAAGGCTGAAGCTCTGCGTGCCCCACTTGCCTCCCCAAAGCGCAAGAAATTGAATTTCTCGGGCCAAACTGAGAAGCGCATCACCGGCAAGACGCGGCGGCTGCGCTATTACACGTTTGCGTTCGCAGCATTGCGGCGCTAAGTGCACAGCTACTTCATGCGCAATGAAATACCTACGGCCGAGAAACTACGCTCTGTGAAGGTGTGTGACCAGCGAAGCTTGATAAAATAATGTGCGTCAGTCTCTTTTTAATTAAGCGTGAGCTCTCTTTAAATCTAAACCCAATTCAGCGGCATCATGGTGCTTGCATTCCGTATTTATTCGAATACTATGCGAGCTTTATCTCCAAATTTTTGCTACTAAAGTCGCCCCTCGCGTTACAATCGTGATCGCGTTACAATCGAGCAAACGCCGTATTCAGGTTGCGGTGTGCGCTTGCGATGTTCCGTTAAGCTTGCGCGCGGTACGCGAATAGTCAGAGATTACGTGGCCACCAGCGATAACTCTGGAACATTCGATAGAACATGTATAAAAGCCGAAACGCTTTACGACTTGTCAGAATTATTGACAAACGACGCTCTGACTGACTCGTTTCCCGCCCACAAGTTTGGCCAAATAAAGAGTTTCATCTTCGACACACCCACTGCTGCCTTCGTCAACGTAACAACCCTGTGACAATATACAGTACAGTAGGTAGATGCATCTACGCACACTGATGTTCCCATTCTGCATGTGTACGTGGTGCTAAACGCTCTAGCGATGCGAGCAAGCGAAACCGAAACTGGAACTGAAGTCGGCTGCAAGATGCCGAACTACTTGCGTAGTAACACAAATGTGCGGATGCCCCGCCTCCGCAGCCTTCGCTCCAATGCCAAGATAAGTTGTCGCCGAGTATAGCTCCGTAGCCTTCGCTGCTCTCCCCTCCCCATATTGTGACCTCTGTCAGCGACTACCACACGCCAACCCTTTGACTGAAGCCACCAACCTCTTGGGAGGCCACACACCATGCTCTGCTCGCTTTTACACGCGTTTGTTGATGTTCTTCGTTTCCTTAGTTTGTGAATTTTTTTTGTACCATCACTCCTGGCTTTATTTGTTTGTTTCTTTCGCAAAATAGGCTTTCTGTTTCTGCCAGCTCTGTGTTACTGCGCGAATAGACAGACGGCTGAGCGGAGCCTGTGGTTTTGAGGCGTGTGAGAGGCTTGAACTAGCCTGGCCCACGCTTCTCCCTCTCGTTTTGGTCCTCGCGTGTGTACGGCGCAAGCGGCCAGGCCCCTCGCGGCCCCGGCGTCACGTGACTCAGCCGCCCACGGCGGGCGGCAGTTTGGCCCGTCGTCTGGATGCACCTTTAGGGGTGCTCTCCAAGCCCCCTCGGACAAAGATCACGCCACCGTGAGCTTAGAGACCACCTCCTACTTCTCGGACGTCGCCACTGGCTCCGCGTGCGGATCACCAGAGAGCGCCGTGGAGCTGTTGCGTACCATCCCGCAACTCCGCGTCGAGATCCGAGCTACTTCCTGCGGCCTTGCCAGCATTTCGCGCATTCACTGTCATGTTAGCTGCAGCCGCCTCACTAGACTTTGAGGGCAGCCCGCGTGAGAACCGGGGAGAGTTCTTGTGTGGCCTTAAGCAGATCTCAGATTAACTTGGCTGCTTGGCGCCGGCACGCTCCTAATTCTCGAGGAAAAACTGTAATGACGCAAAGAAGACGGGGACGAAGCGAAGACACGAACAGACAGACACGGGCGCCAACTTCCAACCAAGTTGGCGCCCAAGTTACCAAGTTGGCGCCCGTGTCTGTCTGTTCGTGTCTTCGCTTCGTCCCCGTCTTCTTTGCGTCATTACAGTTTTTCCTCAAGTTATGAACCAACTAGCTCAGCAACAAGCCCTGTTGTCCTAATTCTCGCCTGCCACCCCACCATCGCCGGCTGTCTGTGAATTAGAGGAGTGCCATGGCTTTCCGAACGGCGCTGACAATTGGGTGGTGACCCTGAATGCTTTCGGAATTCGTGAGGCCTGGGCGGAACATCAGAAATGGTGGCCATATACTCTCTTCGAAATGGTGCGGTGGCGTGGCGCAGATACGAAAGCGTGAGGCAGCAGTCTTGGGCGGAATGGAGTGAGGGGCTCATTGCCGCTTTCGGCCAGATTCCTTGCGCCATCAGTGAGTCCCAGCAGAATACTACCGAGGGAGGAACTCCGGAGGGGCACCACCTCAGGACTGCTACTTAGCAGTGCAGCTCATCGGCTGGCAGCTGCGCAGCGTGCCCTAGTAAATACACCACCGTCGGAATGTGCTAGGACTATGCGTCGGTATCCGACGTCATAATATCACAGCCAATGACCGAAAGTACTCTCCACTCACATCTGCCGGAAAAGCTGCCGCCACGCCCACCATCACTTGGGCACTTGGAGCCACTCGCACGTGTCACACCAGACGACCTAAGAAGGCAACCATCCCTGTCCACAGATGCCGGTAATATGATGGATGCCCTAGCACTCCACGAGCCAGGCGTGTCTGGTGATGTTGACAAGATGGGCCTTGACGACGCCGACCCATATCCCTGGGCGTCACGAAAGTTATTGAAAGCCGAACGCTTGCTACGTGCTAAGTGCCACCTCCATGCGAGAAGCCGACGTGCCTGTCGCGGTTGTCGTCAGTGCCATCGAGGACCTTACGGTGAACTCCCACTTTCCTGTTGGCGACATGAATTCTGCCCGTTATGGCCCAAATGCTTTTGGCACTTTGTCAAGGGCCGCCACCTCGACCACCTTGGGGGACACGACGGCAGTACTGCCGCGAGAGCATAAGCTGCATCTAAAATCAGCTCAGAAACTCACCCCCACTTCGTCACACAAGGGTGAGACAGCACACCGACGCAGCTCGACCCACCGCGAAGAGCGCGGCTCACTCCACACGGTGCGATGTTCAACAGTTGTAAACGCGCACTGTGTCGCCCTGTTTTTTGGAACTGCGGCGGGACAAGCGTCAACTGCACCTGCGGCAATCAGGAAACAGTCGGGTCCACCTTTTCATGGTCTACGCCTCGAGACCGTCACAAGGATCCTGCTACCAATCCCTCGGCACCAGCACTGTTTCACAGCAGACCTACTCCGTTTCTTGCCTTCACTCACTCTCCCTGATGGACGAATAAACGGCAGACCGGCTCATCATCCAGGCATCAAGTACCATTTCCCCCAAACAAGATCGCTACTGCTCTCCTGAAAAACATTAAAAAACACAGCCACCATTTTATTTTCCTTCCTCGGAGAACGCAGGCGGCGCCGCATCTTTCAGTATCACTATCAATTACACCTTCACTAACGCCCTGTCCACACTACACAAGAATCCCACTACCCCTGCGAATGTCTTTCTTTTTCTAAACAATTATATTTCAATTAAAAACCATTCTTTTGGGACTTTACCCTATTCATTTATGTTCTATTGGATTAAACCCGTCATACCTCTTGGTGGTACGGATCACCCCGTCTTTCTTTTACATTATGTTTATTACCGGGGGACAACACTAGCCCGAGATATCGCCTACAAATTTTCACGAGACGTCACACTATGAATGAGACCGATCACAGCGACAGAGCCAACCGTCCGCCAGACAACACAAAGGCACTTCCTTAAACGTAAACATTTCGACAGAAATCTGTCTGGCTGGGTGGAATATTTAGGAGGTTAATATGTCTCCAGCCAAGTTTAAGAGAGCCCGACTTTTCGGGACCGATTCGGTCCCTTCCTCAGGGGTGACTGGTTTGGTCACGGAAGCTTCTCCCCGACTTGTTCCACTGCGGCTCCGGATTGCCCTTTCCCTCACGTTTCGGAGGCCGTGAACGTAAACCGAGGGCATTGTTCCCAGGGACCGGTTCCCATTTGCCGGCGTGTTTTGAATGTGCCACGACTCGAGCAAGAGCCTCCTTCCCAAATTCCTTTCTGTTTCCAGAACAGAAGCGCCGTCGAAGTCGATCTTATGGTCGTGCTTTTCACAGTGCTCTGCAAGAGCGCTGCGTTGCATTTCCATCTTCCTGACGTCGTTCTTATGTTGACGTAATCTTTCTGGGAAGCACTTGCTCTCGCCTATGTACTATCAAAAATAGGAAAGCGCCGTGAGCACAACAAGTCGAGGGAGGAGAATAATGCGATCCGTTCACTCCGTAATGATGAGAACATTGTCATCCTCCCAGCCGACAAGGGCAACGCAATGGTCGTGCTCGATAGGGAGGCGTACAGCGACAAAGTGCGTGATCTCCTTCACAGCCCGGCCTATGAAACGCTGGCGAAAGACCCCATACCAAGAGTCCAAAGGGAACTGAACAAGCTCCTGGCGGATATCTTTAAGAAGCACCCGGAGGCAAGAACCACCTACCTCCAGCTTATCTACCGGAACGGCTCTGCACCAGGATTTTACGGGCTTCCCAAGATCCACAAGCCCACTGTCCCACTCCGTCCTATCGTGGATTTTACATCTTCTCCACTCCGTGCGCTGTCCAAGTATCTCCACCGGACTCTGGCGCCGCTCGTGGGAAAACACCAACCCACATACGCAACGCCAGCCACTTCGTGGAGCGCATGAAAGATGTGACAGTGAGCAGTGATGAGTGCATCGTTTCGTTCGACGTCGTGTCTCTCTTCACCAGTGTGCCTGTAGCACTGGCAGTGTCCTGCGCACGAGCAGCTTTGGAGGAAGATAAACTCTTGAGGGAAAGAAGCTGCCTAAGCATCGACGAACTTTGTCGTCTACTGGAGTATTGCCTCAAGGGGACATACTTCAGCGTCGACGGGATCTTCTACAGACAAGCCAGCGGGACCGCGATGGGGGCGGCGATCTCCGCTACAGCTGCGTACCTCACAATGGAGCACATTGAAGAAACGGCACTAGGCTCCTTTATTGACAAGCCGCAAGTGTTTGTGAGGTACGTGGAGGACTGCTTCTGCGTCATAAAGAAGTCAGCCGTAAACAGCTTCCTCCAACATCTGAATTCCGTCGACCAGGCGATACAGTTCACGATGGAGCGAGAGCGAGACGGGACGCTTCCGTTTCTCTATGTGGAAGTCGGGCGACAGGGCAAGCGCATGACCTTCTCGGTGTACAGAAAGCCAACGAACACCGGCAGGTATTTGCATTTCACGTCCTGTCGTCCGACTGCCCACAAAGCTTCGGTAGTTTCGGCGCTCCTTTCACGTGCAAGAACAATCTGCACCTCGGGGGGGGGGGAGAGAAAGAGAGAAGAGGAGAGGGTCGTCGCCGAGCTGCTAAAGAACGGATACACCAAAGCTTTCATTCGCCGAGTGTCGCGCCGTGTGCCGAAAGACACGCTACGCGACCCCCCTCCCCCCTCCCCGGCCACCCCACCGGCCAAAACGGAATCCAAGAAGCCAGCCCAGCGCATTGTCATACCATATGTGCCGGGCATCAGCGAAGAGCTCGCCAGGATTCTCAGAAAAGAGGGGGTCACGGTGATACACAAGCCAGCGTCGACGCTCACCCGCCTGCTACCGCGGCCGAAGGATCGACCCCCGAGGGAACAACACCAGGGCGTAGTTTACAAGGTGCCGTGTTCACAATGCCCAGCTAGCTACATAGGCGAGAGCAAGTGCTTCCCAGAAAGATTACGTCAACATAAGAACGACGTCAGGAACATGGAAGTGCAACGCAGCGCTCTTGCAGAGCACTGAGAAAAGCACGACCATAAGATCGACTTCGACGGCGCTTCTGTTCTGGAAACAGAAAGGAATCTGGGAAGGAGGCTCTTGCTCGAGTCGTGGCACATTCGAAACACGCCGGCAAATGTGAACCGGTCTCTGGGAACAATGCCCTCGGTTTGCGTTCACGGCCTTCGAAACGTGAGGGAAAGGGAAATCCGGAGCCGCGGTGGAACAAATCGGGGAGAAGCTTCCGTGACCAAACCAGTCACCCCTGAGGAAGGGACCGAATCGGTCCCGAAACGTCGGGCTCTCTTAAACTTGGCTGAAGCCATATTAACCTCCTAAAAGGCACATCCCCGAGCAGAATCGCAGCGCGGTGCAGCCAGTGCCGCCCGCCGGAGGCCTTGTCGGCAGCTCCGCGCGTTCGCAGTCATGGCCGAGTGTGAGGACGAAGAACGACGCTGGAGTTCGGGCGCGCGGGCAGCTGGCACGAAGCGAAACAAGACAAAGCAGAGAATAATACAGCCGTCCCTGCGATCGGGCGTTGTCTCTGTTCTCTCTTCCTTACACCATATACATGCAAGCAATCAGCGCTGTCATTCACTGATTTTAGCACGTGCAAAAAATGAAAATAACCATCCGGTTAATAAAATTTGCAGCTGAATAAGAGAAAATTGATCTCTCTTGGCTCATTCATCATACTTCTCATAGTACTCAGCATGAAGTGTCAGACAACGATATTGATTATGGGCCACTCTCGCACTGTACTTGCATATGGTGCTGACCGTAGTCTTTCTCGCTACACATGCGTGTATGACGATTTGAACTTCATTTAAGCAAACAGCATCAGAGCTGCTCGCAAATGATGCACTGTCAGTAAAATTACCCTGACCCGCTATGTACTATTTTGATAAAACATTGGCGAGAGCCACAAGTCGTTGAAACAAACAAGTGAAACCACAACGCTATGCTATATTTCCTGTTTCATAATATGTTGTCGAGATTCTACTCGCTTTCCTTGCCGTGTGTTCGTGTCTGCACGCCGATCTTTTTACGATGAATTCCTACCAACTAGGTCAACCCTCAGTCGTTCTAAGCTCATGTATCCCGGGCAAACGCAATTTGTTGCATCACGTTGAAAAGAAACTTGGCTTATGTTGCAAAAGATGTTGCAAAAACACCTGATGTTGCAAAAACGCCTCAATTGAGTAACAGTTTTTGCGAAGGATGTCAGAGAAGACAAGTTCCGAGTACTGAGCTATCCTTGCAAGCCCCACTGTTGATCAGCTGACACATGTGATAGGGAATGACTGTTTTAAAAGCATTATTTGTAAAAAAAAAGTGATGTGCCCATGCCACAGCATGCACAATACACTGCACATGATGTGTGCGCGTACCACAGGGACATTTGGAACAGCAGTGCACTAGAGAGCTAGGAAGTGCTGGACTTCATGGTAGCATTGCTGCAAAAATAGAACATGAATAATCACTTTTGAGAAATCCGTATAATTCGTATTTTAAAAACAATATGCTTTGTGTTGATAAATAAATAAATGAGAAAATTTCTTCTGATGCAAAGGGTCGCTGCTGAAACAATGAACGGTTGCGGTAGCTGAATTGAAATTTTCATTCTTGGCTACCTCCTAACTGTCTGCCTCACTCTCGCATGGGTGTTAGACAGCTCTATCATTTTTTTGCTACATAGCTCCACAGCAATACCGCAAGAATGACAACACCTAAAGTGTGCCGTTTTTGACCACTCTGCACAGTCTTGCTCGTACCCGTTAAACGACAACAATTATTACTAATTATTGCCTGCACCTGGAGCGAGGTAATGGAAGAAACAATTGGCAATAGTTTCTTCACCGTATTTTTTGTACCCCGATCACAGAGTCTAGTGAATTTTAATACATCATGTTTCAGTTTCAGTTTATTTAGCAATTTTTTTTTTCGGCAATCGTGTTAAAGCACAATGTTAAGGCACAATGAATTCAATATTTTCATACAATGGTAGCGGTCAACACAAAACAAAATGCAAATCAGATTAAAAAGAGTAAAAAAAAAGATGCAAAGACAGGAATTAAAAGCTGCTGAAATGCAGCTTGACGGGATTCCTCACCCTAAGCAGAGTGGCAGCAGACACGTGGTCATGTATAAAAAAAAGAAATAAAATACAAGCAGGTAAACAGGAAAAGTACAAGAAAGCATAACACAAGCAAGCAAAATATCAGCAAAATTAGCAGCAAATTTCAACTGCAGAGATAATGTAAAAAATCGGCAAACACTGAAGAATACGGTATAAATATGGGAGAACAATGTGAGAAAAAATGGAAATGAACATAACTATATATATACAAGAAACATTACCTTGAAATGGTATGCATAACGAAAACACAAATACATGAAACAGCTCATGTTTGTAGATGTACATATGAAAAGGAAAAAATGCACTTCTAATCAAACAAAATATCAAATTGAATATGGTACTATCAAATAATACATAGTGAAAATGAACTCGAGATTACTTGATAACATTCAGAGACGCTGTCTGGGGCTGCTACATAAATATTCTTCCACTGCTTGTTTGTCAGCGTATCAGGCGTAATGCCTTTGTTGTTCAGGTATTCAAAAAGTTTGGCATGATATGCTTAACAGTTTTCAGGCCATAATTCGTTCGTGAAAACGGTATGTGCCGCGTGTCTCTTTTCCTTATGTAGTAAGGTGTTGCGGATGGCTCTTTTAGCTGACACAGTGTCAGAAAATCGTTTTTACTTTTCAACCATGTTTGTATTTAGCAAAGAGATTGAAATTGTACAGTTAATCTACCTGGAGCACGTTAAATGTTAAATGTGCTTGACAATACAGATTTTGGCGAGTATGACAAGGTGGACAACTGTGCAATGTCCTGCGCCAGCGAAACACAAAAAGTCATCATCGCCCAAGTAGTCGGCGAATATGAAAACCACGCCAGGGGGGATGACAACTATGCGAATGCCAAAATACTTATGGCACCGATGTGCCCTTCGTTTACCAGGCAATAGAGAGACTGATTCACACACGGACGTTCTAGAGTCACGGGTATGGCTTCTGCCACATTTGTGCTCTCAAGGACACGGCGATGGCGACTGTGTCCAGAGGCAGGAAGCACAAGGAAATCCCTCATTTTCGTCAAAAAGAGAATGTAGTACGTTCCCAGACGTGTTCTCACCTTCTTTATCGCGAAATATTGCATTTTGCTTATAACTTGGGTTAATTCAATTTAGTTTAAGTCAAAGTCATTCTGCGTACCCGTCAAAATGGAATAATGAAGTTTAACAGTATTAGCTCAATAACTGCCTTTGCACACTCAAAAATACAGAACAAAAGTTGCACGGTGCACTTGAAGTAACAGTTGACGAGGCCACCAAATGAAATCATTCTAACAGAAACGTCAGTGAATGGAGCTTAACCCAACCAACGGATGATAATCTACAAGCACAGAATGTATGACAGCAGTACGAAAGTTCTAGACATTACAGTCTAGCAACAATTGGCAATTTATACCATACTTCCGTAAATAAATACCTTGTGCCCCTGGTCACGCATTCAGACTTCCTTTATAGCCGCCACCGATTTGTGCATTCCTTCTGCAGTGCATTAGAAAGTGGAACAAATTTAACGACATAAAATCAGTTTCTAGTTGAATGAAAGGAGTATAATGCATAGTTTCCATTTGGAACAAAGTGAAGCATATGACACACAAACCAGTTTCTAGGTTTCTAGGTGACACGCAAACCAGTTTCTAGACTGTTTCTAGTAACCAGTTTCTAGTTGAGCGTGCGGTCAAAATTTATCATTGACGTCCTTTACCCCTCCTTTAGGCGAAATGCACCTCACATATCTCGAAAGCTCGCCACGATTACCGCTTTGTCAACAAAAAGCGGCAAACACCTACCTACATTAATGTGACGCATCATGCGGGCAGTGAATCATACATAAGCGGTGCGCACTATAGGCGACGACTACGGGGGGGAGAAGGGGGGGGGGGGGGCAATAGGTGCCGTGCTGCCGCTACTACACCCGGTTTTTGCTGGCGTCGGCGAAAACCGGCCCGGCAAAAAATATCCCGAGCTGGCTCCAGCCCTGGATATTTTTCAAAAGCTTCGATTGAATCCCCGTGGATTGACAATTATAGATGGTTCGGCGCCTTGTGTGGCAGTTATTCAACGGGGACTTCTTTATTCCCGCTTCAATTTCCATTCTGGCTTTTAAAATTTGGTTCTCGGGCAAGTCACAAGTCAAGCATTCAGTGGAACATTCCCCTCATATGCATTTTTATCTGCAGAATATTTTTGTCTTGATTAACAACTGAAGTGACCCCTGCAGCCATCACAAGCCAAAGGACAAACAAGAGTTTTGAACCACGTAGCGACTGCTTTTCAGACAACAACAATGCCTTTCAGAACAGAAAGCGTCCCCTTCACAGTCACTCAGTGAATGCTTTCGCACAGACGTGCTCGCAAATAAAAAAAGTAATTTCTTGGATATCTACAAATGGCAAGCCTTTCGACCTTCCTGCCTAGAGAAGTGCCGAGAGAAGATGGTACGCATTTTCGATTTATCAGTGCAGGGTCTTAGTACCAGTTCGGTCACTGAAGAGCAACTCAAATACTCGTCCAGAAAAAATTGGCGGAAAGACTCCTAGCCCCAACTTTGCGCAAGGTGTAGTGGTACCAAATGGTATTTGCTACCATCTGATAATTATTTTGACCATCGTAAATTGAACTCAGTGCTATAAATAAACCTTTCTGCCCTAGCATTACCCCACTCCCTCCTGTCTGATGCATATTCTACCAAGTAAGCAAAACATTACAATAAAAACACCCAAGAACCCACATAGTAGCATCCCAAAGGCAGCAAAATCAAAAGGACAGACAAAAGCCTGTGGGGAAGAGAGCGATTGTGCCTCCGGATGTGCTACTCCTCTGTGTTAGCCTTCGGACATCATTACAGTAAAAGCTAGTTAATTAGGATTGCAAGGGACCGGAAAAAATGTCTGCATTTACCGAATGCCGAATTGTCGAAAGTACCAAGAAAAGAATTAACAGGCGTCTGCGACATCAGTGCATTTTCATTTTCTTGATGAATACGAAAATCCATTACTTAGTTTGCATAAGAGCAGTTTAAAAGCTGCGATTTTCGTCATTCGCGACCTAATTCACAACCTGACCGCGGCTCAAGATCTCCGCATATTAGGGCAAAACGTGCTCTGAACGCGTCTCTTATTGCGTACTGCCGCCACCAACACCAGCACGCACGCGTGACGATAATACTTTCCGGAAAAATGCCCGGCAACTGATCCTTCGCCCATCATAATGCAGCAGGCGAGATTTATGAAAGCATGTAGATCGCGGCTGAAGCTGTTGGTCTCCGCTGAAAACTAAAATAAATATTTTTATCGCTTTGACCACTTCTAAACATTAAAATATTACCTTCTGGTTATACTACCTTGTGGTGGGCATCATAGCATTGGTATCCCTTGTGTCATGAAACCCTGCGTAACTTTCTTATCGCCGTAACCGCCCTTAATAATAAGCGTCACCCCTTGAATATCACGCTATCTTCTAGATAAAAGGAATAAATGCTATGGCGTGTTTAACAAAAAAGATGGCTGATCCCTCGTCATAGGAATCTGCGTTCGGCAGACATAGCACCGCTTTATGTGGGCGCACTCACGTTGACGCCTAGTGGTACATCTCCGTACCGACAAGTAACGCCCGTGATCGTGATTTAACCCTTCCGGTAGATGAAGTTCTTAACATAAATGTGGACACCGCATATGGTGAATCCCTCACAAAGATGGCATCAAAAAGCACATAATAAACACTGATACTCGATATGCACTCCTTCAAAGCGTCGTGAAACGCGAAGAGAAACGCTACGGGCGTCGTGTCTTCCCTCTAACTTGGTTGTTAATTCTCACAGGGTGAGCGGGGAACCAGGTGCCACAGCCAGCCGAGCATCGGAGAGCTATTCTTCGATATGGATGGATGCTATGGGCGAGGCTTGGGCTAAAGCCACCACCTCACGGTTTGTTGAGGGTTGACAAAATTACGCGCCGTCGACAAACGCGCCGAATGGGACGGTCGTAGCAACGGCGCGTTTTTCATTTTCTTTCTTCGAGCCTGGTGGCACACATGTCACCGCCTCTTTATAAAGGGGAAGCTCATAGCATCTATCCATCCAATCAAGGGCACTGTAAGAGGCAAGAGTGAAAGATAAAAGGCGCGTTCAGGCAGCCTCCGTTATGTGTTAGGCGGTAGCTCAGTCGGCTAAACGCCCGCCAGCCATCGTCGCGCACTGAGAGGCCATGGGTTCTACTCCTGTCAACAGAACGTTTTCTTAAGTTTTTTTTTCTTTGCCATCTGATGGCGTTCATTTTGCTGACGTATTTCCGCGACGGAAATACATCATCAAAGTCTTCGTGGACCCCGGCATGAAACACTTCCGTGTTAAAACGCAGTCATAATTATACATTGCGTGCACATGCATATTTGACACTGCATAGCCGGACCGTGTTCACGCAGGTGACCACTCGTGGAGATGACATCGACCTGCTGTTCGGTGTGCCGTTCGAAGACGCCCACTCTGGTCCGGAAGTGAAGCTGAGCGAAGTCGTGATGAACTACTGGAGCTCTTTCGCACGGAATGGGTACGCTCATGTGAGAAGAGTTCATTAGCTGAATGTCTTGCGTATCGGGACAAAACCACGTGCAATGGATATAGGAACGTCTGCATGTGTGCAGGCATTCGCAGTATTCATACCGCTCAAGTTAAATGAAATATGCGTACAAATCATTTGTCTGTAATGCAGTAACCTTTGTTTCCAACCATTAACGCAGTTAGTGGATTCTAGGAAGTCTCATCAGACAATTCCTTTATATCGAACGAACGTTATCAGTCATGCGAGAGATGGAGTAGCGGTCACCTTTTCACCTGGTCACATGATAACGCAGTATCTAGAGAAAGTTGTCTCGATGCAGTGGCCTACGTCAGGCCACCAGAAACGCACTTCTAAAGACCAAGAAAATATTCCAACAAGCAAATGTCTTTGAATTGTCGCAGGAAGAACGCAGATTCATGATCAGTCCGCATAAGTTCATAAAAAAAAACAAAAGAAATGCTATGATCACTGAACCACTGGTGCAATTGTTAGCACAGTAGTATTCCAAATATCAGTAGAACTTATAAGTAGGGTAGACAAGCGAAATCCGATATCCGACGTATAAAATTCAATAACAGCATAAATGCACAGTAGGTACAAGTGGGGCATCCTATAGTAAAGCACAATTTAATATAACTAAAAAGACAGGTTACTGCAAAGCCTATAGCTTTGCAAATGCGAGGGTTATTCAAGAAGTAAGGGCCGTTTGGTCCCAAGAAAATAAATATTCCTGAGTAAAACTTTTTATTGACGGGTTTAGTTCAGTACAAGCCTACTTCACTTTTCTGCGTAATTGCTGCACCAGTTTTCATCTGCATAGAAATTCGCCGCCTGGGAATTGTTTGCTGGTAGAGTTGGTCGGCAAGCATTTTTCGTACCCACCATGGACACACTGTGATATCCGAGCTCTTCAGTTGCAACCGTGCAAATGGTAGTGCGGCCGACAAGAGGAAATTCATCCGGCAGACCACTAACTGGCAGTCGTCGATCTAATCGCCATTCCCAGTCCACTTGTTGAACAGCTTCATTGGTCTGGATTCTGAGCCTGCCACTCCGCTCTACGTCGTGCACATTTGTGCGGCCATTTGTGAAGTCTCGGCGAAATTTTCTGACCTTTACTTCACTCATCACTTGAGGTACATAAACTAGGCACAACCCCCCCCCCCCCCCCCAAATACGAGCAGCTGATGATCCTTTTGCCAGCAAAAACCGAATTGCCGCTCGCACTTCACAACAGGTGGGAGCAACGATTTTCGCAGACATTGTCGTTTGCAATATCTGAAAAGCAGACGACTACTGAGTCAGAACAATAACTTCAGTACCTTCGCAAAAAATTACCAGTTGGCGCTGCACAACTAAATCTATATTCTGACATGTAAATATTTAAATATTAACAAACGGTCCTTACTTTATGAATGCTCCTCGTATATTTTAACTACACGACATACAATGACATTGTAGTGAGCATAATGTCGCCAAATATAAATTCAGTGAAAACGAGGATAAGTAACTCAGGAACAACTGGAAGGTAAGCAGTCCTATTTTGAAGCTTATCGGCTAGAAAGGTTCACCTGGTGCTTCTCGGTCAGAAAAATGGATTCGATGCACCGCGAGGCGGCGTTGTGGTGCGGCCAGCGCCAGCGGAACGATGCCACAGTGAGCACCTTACGCAGGAGCTACCCGAAATTTTTATTTTCGCAGGAGATTTCAATACTGATTTTTATTCTTCGGTAATTTATTTATTTCATTTTTTCTAACAGAATTTTTCCTTAAGTTAACAAAGGTACTTTTCAGCGTGTTCACGTAATTCATGACTTATCTTTTTCTGTCCGCCGCGGTGGTATAGCGGTTACGGTGCTCGGCTGCTGACCCGAAGGTCGCGGGTTCGATCCCGGCCGTGGCGGTCGCATTTCGATGGAGGCGAAATGGTAGAGGCCCGTGTACTTAGATTTAGGTGCACGTTTAAGAACACCAGATGGTCGAAATTTCCGGAGCCCTCCACTACGGCGTCTCTCATAATCATATCGTGGTTTTGGGACGTTAAACCCCAGATATTATTATTGACTTATCTTTTTCTGCTTACGGATTCTTTGTTTCACGTTTCTTCCTCTCAAAAAAGGGGGAACGTTCTTGGACAGAAACAAAACCTAGATCAAAGTCGCTTGACGAGGTTACTGCACAAGTCCTGGCGTAGAGGATAGCAAGCGAAATCATGTAATTATACAATGAACATAGCAAATGCACGCGAGCAACATATATAAGAATGCAGGTACATTTCTACAAATGATGCACATTAAAATAATAAATTTATAACACCATTATTTCTCATAGCCTACATAGAAAAGGCGTATATAGTGGAACGCATCAATAACGGAAAAGTTGAATATAGTGAATGCCACAAAATGCTTTACTAACGCAAGTGAGGTAGATGAGAGTCAAACATGAAGTGATTTTACCTAATAGGAATAATGATTGACCCTTTCCAGCCACACGAGCACCACCAATGGAAGTGCAAGCACTAATGAGAAAAGTGTGTACTTGCGTAACGGCAGAGCTCGGTCATGAGGGTGTCTTGATTGGTCGCCCCTGCTGATCTGAAATAGGTAACGAAGAAACAGCATTGACTTCAAATTGGTCCGTTTCATCCACCAGGTCCTCCGTTGTGCAAGGAAAACGTGAAAGTGCGTCGGCCAAAGATAGTCCCTTTCCCGGTTAGTATACCACGGTGATAGGGAATCTTTGAAGAACGAGGTGCATGTTGATGACGAAAAGGGCAATCAAAAACCGGTTTCTTGAAAATTGATTCAGGGGGCCGATGGTCGAATTCTACTGGTTCTCCGAGTATGTAGTCCTTGGACTTCATTCGGCCATGAACTATGGTTAGGGTTTCTTTTTCAATTTATGCGTACCGCTACTCCGCGGCAATTAAGGAGCGGGACCAATAGGCTCTAAGATGGTCATCCTCCAAGATGACGGCGCGGACGCCGTATTGGCTGGCGTCCACGGACAGTTTCACTGTTTTGGACGGGGTGAAAATAGCCTAGGATTGGCGCTGTAACAAGAATAGCCATAATATTTGGAAGCTGTTTTCCTGCCCTTCCGTCCACGTCTAAGCGATGTCCTTCTTATGAAGCTCCCGAATAGGTGCGGATGCAACGGATAAGTTTAGGATAAGAGGAGCTACAAAGTTTACTATTCCTAGGAATACGTGAAGCTCCTTACGCTTTTTTATCGCAGGCACTTGCATGAACTCTGTCTGGATCCAGTGACAGTCCTTCTGCAGTGAGGAGGTGGCCCATGGAAATATTGTAACTTTTTACTATTGAGCTTTAGATTGCATTTCCGCAGCCTTCAAGCAAGGCGATCAGGTTTCTGTCGTGCTTCTGCCATGTCTTTCCCCAGACTAATATATCGTCTATCACGACCGCTACGCCAGCCTAGCTTCCGACCACTTCATACAGGGCGCATTGAAAAACCTCCGGTGACGATGTGATGCCGAATGGCATGCGCAGAAACCCGTACTTTCCGAACGGTGTGTTCATGGTGCAAACAGGCGAACTTTGTTGGTCAAGGGCTACTTGCCAAAACCCTCAAGCAGCATCGAGGGTGGAAAAATATTTGGTTTCTTGCAGCCGCGACAGTAAGTCTTCCGAAGTAGATATATGGCAATGCTCTCTCAAAATCGCCTCGTTTAAATCTGAGGGATCCAAAGATATGTGTAGCTTACCATTCTTTAGTACTACCACCACATGGCTGGACCACAAGCACGGCTGTTTCACTCTCGCGATGACGCCGTTGCGTTACATTTTGTCCAGATTTCATTTGACGGGCTCTTGAAAAGCGACGGCAATTCTGCATTTTGCTTTGATGGTTGGTCGTACATCGGCATTTAGCTGCAGGCGATAGGTGAGGCCTTAAAGTTGTCGTAGGCCCTGGAATATGTATTTAAAGCCAGATACCATGATTCCAGACGCTACGGCGTTGACCGTATCTATGCGTTGTAGTCTCTCAGCCACGTGGCCACTTAATGTAACTGGCACAACTTGAACGACAACGAAGAACGTCACCTCGGTGCTCCTAGTCCTATTAGAGGCAACAAGATTTATCTTTCCGTTGTTTTTTTCTGTGTGGCCGAAAAACGTTCGCAAGGTGGCGGAACTGTTTTGGGCTAGAGTCTCTGATAACTTTCGAAAGACTGTTTCTGGTATAACGAAACAGTTCGCTCCTGTGTTTATTTTCCATCTGATGACGATGCCGGCCACATTTAACATTGCCACCCACTGCCCGTCGCTCTCGATCGCACGAACCCCCAACGCTTCCACGAAATATTCTTCGCCGTCGGTGATTGCTACTTGTATGTGTCGTCCTTCTGGCCGTGTTTTATGTAAGACTCAAAGGCGGGTGACTTGGAACCTACCAATTGTTAGGTAGCGCACAAAGAAGACGGGACAAGTACTGGTCCGTCTTCTTCCTTCGTGTTTCGTCCGTTTGTGCACTACCAAACAATGTATGTGTTTTCATGCTTTGTGCCTGACGCACACTTGAAACATAGTTTCGGACATTGCAATTCTTGTAATATTTCCCCGTTGCCGTGCATCCTGTAGCTCTGCGATGTTGTAAGCCGCGTTTCTGGCAGGCGGCGGTTTTGCTTCTAACACGTCAATGCTTCTTTCAGATTCAAAAGGAGCGCTGCAGTTGAATTCAGCTAACTGTTCTTTGCTCTCTTCTTTAGAGTCACAAATCTCAATTGTTGTGGCTGAAGCCCCACCATCACGTCTGTTGCCGCTTTTTTACGTAGCACTATCTATTTTTTCGTCGCCGCCGTCCATTATTGGTTCCGGAGGTTCCGGAAAGGAGTTCTTCAGCCACTTCTTTCCGCTTTTTTCTACCATCTTGTTCCTGCACCCGCATGTGCACACGTGAGAAAACAAATATTTCTTTCTCCGTTTCGCAAGTGTTGACGTGTTGAGGTTCGTCCTGCACTGCCTGCCGTCGAGTGAGTTTTCGCTCGGTGTTTCTGCGTCCCGAGGGCATGGGCGGGCATGGGGCGGGTGCATCAACCGAAAAAGCAGCAGAAACCTCATGGTGGCACTTCGGCTTCCGCGAGGCGGGGTGTAAAGGGAGAGGGACAGGATGAGTTGGCGCTACTTAACTTAGCCGGCGGAAGACACAAGAAGGGGCTTTAGTTCTGGCATAGGAGGGGTGTTGAGTAAATGAAACCCTGACGCAGCATCAAGGGTGGAAAAATATTCGGCTACTTGCAGCCGCGGCAGTACGTCTTCAAAGTAGGCATATGGCAATGCTCTCGCAAAATCGCCTTGTTTTATTCGGAGGGATCCAAACATATGCCGAAGTTCTTTCTCTCGTACCCCAAGGATTATTCTACTGCGTAGATGACTATTTTCAAGCTCTCCAAGTTCACACTGCGAGGCTAGTATCCTGAGCTCTGCGAGTCAATTGTTATATGACTCGCCTTCTCGCTGGTTCCAGGAACGAAACCGAATTTCGTTCAAGGTGAGGTTTGTAACTGCATGGTTTCGAAACAGCGCGTAAAGTAAGAGGACACAGAAAGTAAGACAGGACCAGGCGCTGAACTGCCAACAATGCTTTTTATTTGTGCGAACACGAATAAATAGGCTTTTCACATGAGAGGAGGGGGAGAGATATTGCAAAAACGCATGTGCCCTACCCTATACAACGCATGAAAATTAACGGTGCAGATAACTAATCTCTTTGTCTGTTAACGCTATCGAAGGTGAACTGACACATGCTGACCCGACGTTATGCATTTCGTAGGCTTCATAGATTTCTCGGGCTCGGGAATCTCGGTAACTGCGAACGATGCGCGTCTGCTGGAAATCGGGGCTACAGCCGCACCTAGCGCAGTGGATTGCCAAGTTGCTGCCGGTCTTCGCTCCAAGATTGCTGGCGTGTTCTCGTAGGCGGTCATTGACACACCGGCCGGTCTGACCGATGTACATTCCTCCACAGGACGTCGGGATCTCCTACACCACTCCTGTTTTGCAGGGAACAAACTGAGTTGCATGTTTCTTCTGGCACGCGGGTTTCTCAGAGCTTGCCGCATTCACTCGCTTGCAGAGAGAGCTTAGTTTTATAGGCGCCGAGTAAACCACTCTTACACCCGCTCGCACAGCCGCTTTTATCACCCGGTGGGATACGCCATGCAGGTAGGGGATGACGGAAACTTTGGCCTTGTCAACTTGCTGTGGGTCTTGTTTTCCTTGCGACCTAGGTTCGCGTAGCACTACTTCAGCCAGTCCTGCCAGGAACGGTTCTGGAAAGCCAGCCCTTGCCAACCTTTCCATTTGAAGGGCGAAACTTGAAGCGACTTGATGGGGACAGGAACGACCTAAGGCATTCCTCATGGCGGTCAAGGCGATGGCGCGTTTTACGAGCTTCGAATGATGAGATGGAAATGGCAGTAGGTCTTTCTTCGATCGCGGGGTATAAATCCAGCAGGTATGCCGGTCGTCCAGGTGAATCGTGAGGTCAAGGAAGCGCAGTTTTTTGCCTTCAGGCAGCTCCTTAGTGAAGGAAAGTCCAGGGAAGTTAGTGCACAAGTTGCTGTAAATCTTGTCTGCCGTGATGCTGGCTTCGTCCGGCTTCGCGTCGAATAAAACAAGGAAGTCATCAACAAAGCGAAAAATCTTCACCCACCGGATCGTCGTTAGGTGCATAGGATCGTGTATTGCCCCCATCCTAAGCGACTTGCTCTTGGCAAGGTACGACAGACGCTTGGAGGAGAGCCTAACGACGATCTTCACCCACCGGATCGTCGTTAGGCTCTCCTCCAAGCGTCTGTCGTACCTTGCCAAGAGCAAGTCGCTTAGGATGGGGGCAATACACGATCCTATGCACCTAACGACGATCCGGTGGGTGAAGATTTTTCGCTTTGTTGATGACTTCCTTGTTTTATTCGACGCGAAGCCGGACGAAGCCAGCATCACGGCAGACAAGATTTACAGCAACTTGTGCACTAACTTCCCTGGACTTTCCTTCACTAAGGAGCTGCCTGAAGGCAAAAAACTGCGCTTCCTTGACCTCACGATTCACCTGGACGACCGGCATACCTGCTGGATTTATACCCCGCGATCGAAGAAAGACCTACTGCCATTTCCATCTCATCATTCGAAGCTCGTAAAACGCGCCATCGCCTTGACCGCCATGAGGAATGCTTTAGGTCGTTCCTGTCCCCATCAAGTCGCTTCAAGTTTCGCCCTTCAAATGGAAAGGTTGGCAAGGGCTGGCTTTCCAGAACCGTTCCTGGCAGGACTGGCTGAAGTAGTGCTACGCGAACCTAGGTCGCAAGGAAAACAAGACCCACAGCAAGTTGACAAGGCCAAAGTTTCCGTTATCCCCTACCTGCATGGCGTATCCCACCGGGTGATAAAAGCGGCTGTGCGAGCGGGTGTAAGAGTGGTTTACTCGGCGCCTATAAAACTAAGCTCTCTCTGCAAGCGAGTGAATGCGGCAAGCTCTGAGAAACCCGCGTGCCAGAAGAAACATGCAACTCAGTTTGTTCCCTGCAAAACAGGAGTGGTGTACGAGATCCCGACGTCCTGTGGAGGAATGTACATCGGTCAGACCGGCCGGTGTGTGAATGACCGCCTACGAGAACACGCCAGCAATCTTGGAGCGAAGACCGGCAGCAACTTGGCAATCCACTGCGCTAGGTGCGGCTGTAGCCCCGATTTCCAGCAGACGCGCATCGTTCGCAGTTACCGAGATTCCCGAGCCCCGAGAAATCTATGAAGCCTACGAAATGCATAACGTCGGGTCAGCATGTGTCAGTTCACCTTCGATAGCGTTAACAGACAAAGAGATTAGTTATCTGCACCGTTAATTTTCATGCGTTGTATAGGGTAGGGCGCATGCGTTTTTGCAATATCTCTCCCCCTCCTCTCATGTGAAAAGCCTATTTATTCGTGTTCGCACAAATAAAAAGCATTGTTGGCAGTTCAGCGCCTGGTCCTGTCTTACTTTCTGTGTCCTCGTACTTTACGCGCTGTTTCGAAACCATGAAGCCTTACTAACAAGCTCAAGCCCATACCCTTTTAATGTTTGTAACTGGTTTGTAGTTCCTCTTCGAAATTCTGTATTAAAGCCTTCAGATTAATTCTTCTGCCACTCGTTCTCAAATTTAAAGGTGTGGAATACACGCCTTGCTTCTTCACCGATGGTCATTAAAAATGTAGCGTCCTGGACATCCTCTGGCTCTAACTTCAGCTTCGTGAAGCTAGAGCCAGAGCACTCAAATTACCTTTTAAAGACCATAGCGGTTTAGCGCAGTTAGCAACCGCAGAATTGTTCATGACCCTACATGCTCTGGCAATGCAATACGTCACATTCATATCAGTACTTTACAAGTACTCGTTGGATAAGCATGGATTCGGTCTTCCAGCTCATGTTACACACGCACAGTGCGTCTTGCCGGTATCGGCATTCGATAAAGCGCGGCCGACATCCACTATATATACACCCTGTAATAACTACACTAACTGCGTTATTCCTTTCATATTGCAAGCGTGGCGATACGTGCAAATGCGTTCAGGTATGTTTAGTATTTACAATATAAGGATAGTCGAGCAGTGGCGACGTGTTCTTTTGCGTCATGCTTCCGCGGTGCCAACGAACAGCGGGCGGCCGAACAGGCGCCTTGGTCCAATGACACACTTTTTCCTTAGTGGTCTGCGCGCCCGCACGGTACTCTGGGATTGCTTGAACAAGGTCCTATTGAACCACAAATAGCACATAAAATTTAGTAATTGCGGTAGTTGAAAATATAGGCAATGGGAAAACTGGGCGTAGTCAGTTAATATTCAAAATAGAAACCTTTTAAACCCTTTCCTGGTAACGGAGTACAAATCGATTCCCTCGTAATGTAAATGTTTTATGGGAATTGTCATACAGTTTTCTAGTCTATTTATTCCATGGTGCATGCGTGATAATTATATTGACTATTATTCTATTTCTGTGGCGTACAACAGGTTTGCTGAGGCTAAATAACAAAGGAAAAAGCTTGTTATTAGCTTTGAGACTGCTTATATTTCATAATAAGATTAAAGTGGTCATGAAGCACCCCTTGGCCATGTTGAAAAACCATATCATGCGGAAAGCTGACTCGGCTATGAACTACTCAGCGAAATATTGCAGTAGTTCGCGCCGCGTAAAGGCTACAAGCGGAGCGTGAAGTTGCTGTTTTCTCAGGCGCCCTCTCTTCAAATAGAGGCCGGTTCTCACTCTCGTCGGTGGGCGGGGTGTCTGTCAGTTGACGTGACGGAACTGTTTTTCCGTGTCGCAATCCTTATTGGCCAATAGCCGACATGACTCAAGAGCGGTGTTTGGATCACATGTGCTTGTTCCCGTTGACACTGTGTACAATAGCTGTTGTAGTTAAATAAACAGGCTGAAATATGGAAAAAACACGGTTGATCCCTCCGTCATAGGAATCGGAATAACACGAAAGTAAATCGTGTCCTTACAGAAGTAACTGAATGTTTACTGTACATTGATATAAGAGAGTTTGCACAATGTATATTGATGTCTGGCAGCTAATGGCGCCGCTTAACGTGTACGCACCCACTTTGATGATTGGTGGTACATCTCCATCCCGACGACTAACGTCCATGTTAAATGATTAAACAAACCCTTGTGGTAGCTGTAGTAGTTAACGGTGAAAGCGTAATCAGTGATCGATGTGTGATAGCCAGAAGAGCGTCGCATATTAGACGCAGAACTTGGTCGCCATCCCGCGGCATGTTAAAATGTGATTGAACACCACGGCCGGACTAGAGGGAAACGCAAAGCGCGTCGTGCCGCCCCGTTAGCCCGGCCGCGATTTTTCTCGGGGCGAGCGCGTGAGCATGTAACGCGGTGTTACAGCGAGAGCTATTTTTGGTTTGTATTAGCGTGATGCTGAGCGAGGCCGACGCTTTTACGACGCTTGGGCAAAGGTCGCCACCTCGCGGTGTGTTAAGGCAGTGACAAAATTCAACTTCTATTGAAAACGAGCCGAATGGGTTCGGACGCGTAAACGCGTTGCAGGTGCTAGTCGCGGAGGCCACAGCAATGACGAATTACTTTACCTTACCACTCCCAGAGGTCAACACCACCCAGCTGACCGGGAGAGTGGTAGATATAAAAGGCGCGTTCGTAAAGCCTGCAGAGTCTGTGACCGTGGCGCAGTGGATAGCGTGCCCGGCATCTGTTGTTGCGGACCGAGCGGTCGTGGGTTCGATGCCCGTTGAGGGTACCTTTTTTTCTTTGCCATCTGATTGTGTATATTTTTTCGACGTCATTTCCGTGACGGAAATACGTCACTGGAGTCTTGGTGGACCCCGGCATAAAACACTTTCGTGTTAAAAACTTTGTTACATGTTTTCAAGGAGATGACTCACTTCCGGTAGAGGCCAACTGTCGTCTGCTGAACTCAGCGCGCCTGCGCACTTTCGAGCGTAACATTAGATTTGGCCACACTGCCTTTTCGGTATCACAGCCTCTCGTGCCTCGCTTGTTTCGATTACTTTTGAATGTCATAAATGGCCTCAAATCTTACAAAACTTGTGTGTGGCGATGAGCTCTAACGCCAAGAATCTCGTACTAACTTGATCAGTGCGTGCACAGATCGAGTTACAAGCAGGTTCTTAATTAACAGGCCGGAGAGCGGCCCCTCATGAACCATGAGGGTTGGATTATAGCTGATGATTTTAACACTATTATTCTTTTGACAGACAATGCACACGATAATTTAACGTGGGATAATACAGTTAACGTCAAAGATATCCCGAAGATGGATTCAGCAGTAAGGTCGAAATAATACAACCTGAATTCCACTGACAAATCACTGAGAGTACTTTTGCTTCCAGCCGTCTTCAAAGAGCAACCATCGGCGTGTGCTTAAGCTTACGTAAGGCCACTACATTATTTTGGGGCGTCATGCAGGCCGAAGTGATCACCTTCGGCTCCGAATTCTTCGGTTCGTCGTGTCGTGCCGTTATAAATATGGTAAACGTATAAACGTGTTCCCTCTTGAGTTTAATGAGAGCAGAGTTTTGGCTAGTTGGTGATCCATGACATCAAAGAAATTGCGCGACGACAACACGGACAGAAGAATGCATGCACAGTGTGCGCTGTATTTCTACTTGTCTTCTTTGATGGCCTCTCGAGTGTTTCTCCGCTTCGCTCGCCCGAAATTCGTGGATACCAGTCGGACAAAGGTATCTTCAATTGGCCGAACGCATGTGCATTCCATGGGCGTATGCTGTGGGGCAATTTTAGTGATTTCTTCCGCGAGCTGCACGCGTCCAGTGGCAGCAGCGTGTTCTGAGCTGTTCTAAGACCGCCTGTGTTTGCATTGTAGGGATCTGGGCCAGCCGCCACGCAGAACCCCTCAGAGACGAGGACGAGACACTGAGCAACACCTCTTTATCATTCCAAGACTCGGCCGCGACTCACTGTCAACGGCCACTGAGCGCGAGCGGCGAGCGTGCCCGTGTCCATCGTTCTCTTCTGCCGTCGGCGCGCTCGCGGCTGCCCTCCCATAGCATATAAAAGTTACACAAGCAGACGCCACAGTTATAAGGATATTCTAACGCGCCTACATTAGGTGCATTTAAAGCGCGCCTACTGTCGTGGCTGCACGCAGGAGCAACAGCGCCTTCTGAGCAGCTGAACGATAATCTATTTCCGCACTTAGCACTTATTTGCAATTCGCGCTTTTGCGTGGCATACAGTGGTTCTCTATAACTGATATTTTGCATTTAGTTGCTTTCATACTCGGAGACTACCTACTATCTTACTAATTGTTTTTTTCAAGGCGCACTCCCGCATCGATTGGCTGGCCGTGCGAAGCTTGTGCGATATTCACAGGAGTTTGTAAACACGCATTACACATCGTCGCTATGTGCGCTTAATGACCTTTCTTTCTTTTTTTCGATTTTTCATTGCACGTTTCACGCGACGCAATGTGCAGAACGACACCTACAGCTGCCCGACCGACGATAAGGACGCACGAACAGAGGAAACATAAGTATTACTTTCCATTGTGTTCCCGATGGCACCGCGAACGCGGCGTGCCCATCATCGCCTGGACTTTGCCACACCATATCCCACCCAAAATAAGACCCGCGGTAAGGCATATTGCACTGTCGTCAAACCACGCAATTCACATCCAGCTTCAGAATGGGGCATAGCGCTAACACACACGGACGAGGAAGAGACAACAGGACAAGCGCTAACTTTCAACTGATTGTTCATTTTCGAAAGCAACGGTATAAATAGATCCGTACGCAAAAAGCACCACTCATCGCCCATGAAAATCTGCAGCGTCAAGAAAGGCCAATTCATTAGCAGTCAGCGCCACCGACGGGCAGCTGACAGAGCTATCACCGGCCCTCGCGATCATGGCGGCTTCCACAATGTCTCTGGTAGTCTTATCTGCACATCCGGCGGCGAGAGCAGGCATGAAACGCGCACAAACGGCCGACACAGCTAGGCATTTCAGTAGCGGCGTTCAGAAAGCCAAGGTAATCCCATGACGGCTTTGCTTGGGCATCCCGCACGCTGCTAGGGTCAGCCTAAAACTACCCTCTTCTCGCGTTTCTTTATTGCTTTTTCTTCTTCGCGCGCGCATACGTCGCGACGCTTTCTCGCATCTGGCTTGAATTCCGACGCGTCCGAATGTCTGATTTCCTCGCTCTTGCCGACGAGCAGGCGGGCTGCAGCCGTCCGAAGGTCGAAGGGCATTTTATCTTGTTTCCTGCTGTTCACAGCGGCCGCTTGAAGAGAATCGCTTTTTTTCTTTTCGCTCTCGTTTTCTTCACGGGATTTTGTTTCGTGCTTTGAGGCACGCCGCCTTGGCCACTTCGTTATCTAAAAGTGTATAGTGACAGCGCTTTCCATTGGGCGAGCAGGAGCACTTCTAACTGCACTCAAAGTTCTCTCGTGAGTTGCGGCGCCTTCCAGTGGTCGGGCAGGAGCGGGGGCGTTGCGTTTCATTGGTCGAGGAGGAAAACTTTTTCGGCGCCGAGGGCAGCCAAGAGCAGTTCTTGGTGCTGCGCCGCCACCGGCGGAGTAAAGAGAGCCGGAGGAAGTCACATGACCTTTCTCACGTCACTTCTGCTTTTCTCCCCGGGGAGGCGATGACAAAATGGCGGAAGGTAGCAGGGATCTTCGCCCAGTGCTGACGGCAGTAGCTAAGCGACGCCGGCTGAACGAGGAATTGTTGCTGCTTTTAGATGAAGAGAGCAACGCAGATTCAAGCACCAGCTGCTCTTCGGACAGCGGCAGCAATGGCGACCTGGCGTTGTATGAGCAGCTGTTTACCCCTCCTGAGAAGCGAGCGAAGGTAGAGACGTATGTGGAAAAGACGGTTGCCGCGTATTCTGACGAAGAGGTGAGGTGCTACATCCTACTTCAAACGCGCAATAAATAACTGACCTGCTTTTTTTCTTTTTCACCTCGCCAGTTTCGCCAAAACTTTCGACTGTCACGGTCGGTTGCAAGTTCCCTTGCGGATGAGTTCGCGAAATCGCCGTACTATCCTTCAAGAACTGATCGCGGAGGCCTACCCCCCAAGTCGCCTGAAGAGCATGCGCTGTACTTTCTGTGGTGAGATATTGCAATTATTTAGCAGTGAAGAGATGAGCTGTGATGTAAGATGAGTGCTTGGAGAAATCTTACGTGAATGAAAGTCACGGCACATCTAACCGGCGCGACGGCTGAAATAATACACAGCGTGAGCGTTTACAAACGAATTTTTCGCTAAAAGTTTATGCTGCCTGGAAATTGCTTTTACGTGCCGCTGATCTTGCTTAGCGCAAAGCTCACTTTCATACAGCCAGCGAATTTCAATTTTTCTAATTACACTTCATTTCTTGAGGTCCATTTTAAATGCGAAGCATTTCTTACCGAACTTCCTGGGGCTTTGAGCGTATCTATCTATCTACAGTGAAACCTCGTTGATACGAATCTCACAGGACCATCAAATTTCTTCGTATCATCCGAAATTCGTATCACCAGAAAGCGTGGAAAGTTAGCATGCGACAAAAGAAAGCTGGCGTACATTTTCATTTATTGTTTTTCAGGACCGCAGCAACGTCAGGAAGAACCCTGAACGATTGTCAGTCAAGTTATTGAATGTCGGCAAGCATACCAGCATTCGTAAATATACGGCCCGTACGCGCGTATTTATTTATTGAGCCAGGTGCGTTGTGACCCTTGACAGCTGTAGCCCCTTCCAAATTTTAGTATGCTCTTTTGAATGACACCGGAGTACTGAAGCGAAAGTAACGAAAGAAGCGCTTTGACGCGATGGATCAAGGCCACAAAATTGCAGAACCACGGTCCTGTGTTATGATTTTGTTATCGCGGAGGCGTTGGGGATGTTGTTTTGGAGATTTACGGCCGTGCCCGCACAGTGTGAACTCAACGCTCGCGCATGTTGACGTTGTGAGGCCTGACTCCTTCGCCAAGACCGTCCTCATCTTCTTTCGGTGCTCGTCTAGATTTCATAGGATGTATGATGCACGAGGCAGGTACGTGTAAACACACTACAACGACAGCAGCCCGCGTCGACGCGTTAGAAAAAAAAGCATGGCGCTAATGTCCTCTGTAATCTAAACGCGAAGGCGCACGGAGATACATAAAAGCCTCAAAAATTCGCGCACACAATCTTTGAGGCCGTGACGCGTTTGTGAAGGCTTATTCAGGCCATAAGAAAAGAGTTTGCTTGCGATAGCAATGATATAGACAGTCTAGGCTGATTTTTGCCGTCGCCGCCGTCATGCACCGTATATATATATATATATATATATATATATATATATATATATATATATATATATATATATATACAAAAGCCAGAAAGAAAAATAATTCAGAAAAGTTTCCGACGCGCGGAATCGAACGGGCGGCCTCTCGCTTCGCAGCGCGCGGGGTTTGACGGTTAGGCCACGAACAGTACCGTCTTTCGGCCTGCTAACGGTGAGCTATTTATATACACAATTTACTTCAGCATGCTTTCTTAGTCACCACATACATGGCGCGAAGTGCGCGCGTGGTGCGCTTTAAAGATCGTCGCCCCGCTCCTGCGAACGCCGTTGCTCTTCGCCCTACAGGGCGTGGTCGCCTTCGTGCGCTTGTCTCGAGGAAAGAAGGGGGCGGCCAGGGGGGTGGAGCGGGGGGTTGTATGTATTGTGCTTTCCCCGCGATGTCCGCGCTGAATTCACAGAGCGTACGAAGGTCACTTGGCTCGCTGCAGTGCCCCGTTTGCGAAAGGAGCGCGCTGTTCAAACAGAAATAAATAACAAATGTGACAGTTCGCGCTCGTCCTGGGTGTACCTGTTCGCTCGTTTCGTGCGTCCTGCCTTTATGTATGAGCAGTGTGCTTCAAGTGTCGAGTTGTGACGCTTGATAGTTCGCGCTCGTCCTGTGGGCGTTCTTTTCGTGCGTCCTTTGGGCTCGAGCGACGCGCTGGAAATTTCGAGCTGCTTTCCGTTCTTCGCGTTACATTCCAATTTATTGTTATCGCATTCATTGCTTCGCTGTTGCGGCGAAACTGTTACTTTTTTTCTTACACCGTGATTCTGACGATTTGGCGGTGCGGCGCGCATGTCCACGCTTGCGTTCCCGCACTCGCACGTGCTTAGCGCGTCTTCCGCGACAGCGCGGACAGCACCTCTTCGTACCTGCGTGGTAGCTTACGTTCGTATCAAACATCGCTGGGTGAAAATCGGTTCAGATCAACCGTACTCCATTACATTGCAGGTCAACCGGCCTTGGCCAGGACCAACGAAAAATTCTTATCACCTCGAAATTCGTATGAGCTGTTATCGTATCACCGATGTTTCAATAAATCTATCTATCTATCTATCTATCTATCTATCTATCTATCTATCTATCTATCTATCTATCTATCTATCTATCTATCTATCTATCTATCTATCTATCTATCTCGCCTACAACGTTGTGCTCTCCTGGCCGTTTCGTTAATGGGACGTACACCAAAATTGGTATGGCACAACATGACTGTATGACGAGCATAAATGATAGGTTACAACATGAAAATCATAACATGCATTTCATGAACGGCATGACTTACATGCCACGGCCGTAGTGCTCATGCGGCCGTTTCGTTAACTTGATATATTGCTACGCCCGCTTCATGTTTTATTTTGATATATTCGGGTTTGACCAGCAAGGACGGTTACAAACGCTCGGCGCTGACCGTGCCGCAGTGTTCGAGAAGCTTCGCGATTGTTGTAGATCATTTTGTTAAGATTGCCCTCAGGACGCGAGTAGCTCTAGATTATTCCGGGGCTTGCGCTACCACCAGGGAATAAGACTGGAAAGTTCGATGCGTGATGTATAAAAGACGGCGCGTCCCAGCTATGAGCAATTGATCGACGGTCGACGCTCTTTTCGCTGCTATCAGTGTACTGCTGTAGTTTGACTTTCAGTTTCCCGGCCTGAGTTTCATTTCTGACGTCCTGACTGCTGCCTTCGTCGACGTCACGACCACGTGACAATATACCAAAATTGGTATGGCGTGACAACATTGCCTGGCAAACATAATTGACAGGTCCTATCGTGCAAATCATGACACACGTGCCATGTACAGCATGAATACATGATATGGCCTCGGGGCGCTCGCGACCTTTTAATTATATGGATATATATCTGGTACGACGAAGCATTTCTGTGTGGGAACATAAATGATAGGTGGTTACACGAAGTCATGACATGCATGTCATAGTAACAACTTGATTGTGGGCTAGTTGGTTGATAATTAGAACAAATAAAGTAACCGCGCGAATGAAACAAGGACGAAAGGAACGAAGACCGCGGGACAAGCGCTGACTGCCAACTGAATGTTTATTTCAAGAAAAACGAGCATTTTATACATTCTCAGAATGAACATGCGCACAACAAACACTCGCTAATCACACTCTCAATCTTTCTTTTAAGAAGTTTATTTCTCTCTCCGAGAGTAGAAGAGAGGGCGAACTGATACACTTATCACCTTCGTTATGGATCCAAAAGGCCTCTAAAATTTCCCTTTCCTTCTTAGATTTTCCATTTCCTATAAATTTCGTTTTTTCAAACATGGGAACACATGCGCACTTCTTACAATGGTCAACTAAATGACTGCCATATCCATTTTTTACATTATTGCAGTGCTGACGCGCGCGATCGTTGAAACATTGTCCAATCTGACCTATATAAACTTTTCCACAACTCATGGGAATCAGATAAAACACATCACTCTTGCATTCACTGAAGCGGGTTCTTGTTTAGTGGAGCATGCTGGAGGCTTGTTTCTTGGTTTCATGCGTGCACACATCGAGGACAGCTTGCAAGGCGCACTGAAAAGCAAGTTAACATTATGCCTATTTGATACTCTCTTAAGATTGTGTGACAACTTGTGCAAGTATGGAACTACGTGCACTGGTCTCTTGTGTTGCCCTTTTTTTTTGCCTGGCTTCTGTTTTTGCTCTCTGCAGGATTGTTTCGCACACGGACGTGATGACAGAATGGGGAAAGCCTGCGTCTCGTAACCGTCCTAGCTGAATCCTCAGGCTGCGCTCGCATTCGTGCTCACATGACTTATTCAATGCCGCCTTAATACGAGGTCGTGGCTATGCCCCTCTTAATCAATTTGGTCTGTGCGCTGTCATAAGGCATCAATGTTTTCTTAGATCTAGGCTGATAGGCCCAGCATACATGGTTACACGATGAAAAACACAGGTTGATGTCAAGAAATTGAATTCGGTTACTGATCGGCAATTCGTGCGTGAACTTGAGTCCTCCCGATGACTTGATGAAAATGTCTAATATGTTATCGACTTGGTGACGTACATGAAAGCAATCGCTGTTCTTCATAACAATTAAGTAATCATCTACGTACCTGAACACTTGTGTTACCGGCGTGTCTACTAACTTATCTGCGATAACATTGTCAAGAGATGATAAAAATATGTCGCATAAAACAGGAGCTATGGCTGAACCTATGCAGATTCCAGTTCGCTGGATGTAAAAATGGCTGTCAAACTCAATGGCCGTTGAATGAAGATAAAATTCTAAATGCGTTAAAAAGTTGTTGCTGCTAAGACCCACAGAATTCTGAAAATTCACTTCTCCCGAAATCCTCCATTTTTTCACGCACAGCTCCCATAAGACCGACATGCGGCACAGAATAATACAAGTCCTCGATATCTATTGAAAATGCAGTTTGATCAGTTCCTTGAGCTTCGTAAATAGCCAAAATAACTTCTTCAGAGCTTCTTACCAGGAAAGGGTCCTTTATCGGCAGCTTTTTGAGATGAGTCTGCAGAAAATTCCCTAGATGGCACTGCCAAGACGTCTTCTCGGAGACAATTACCCTAAGAGGGTAATCAGGCTAGTGGGTCTTGCATGTGAAGAAAACTTCCAGGAACTCTGCATCGGCGGTGTTGACGAGCTGCCTCGACGAGTTCAGGTCCATGTCCTTAAGTCAGCTTCAGGGCGGCTTTCTTTTGTTTCTTCGGTTCGAAAGAAACTTCCTTGAAATTCTTGGAAACGGCGTTCCTAGATTTTTCTTTCATTAATGTTTCGGGCAAAACGACGAATCCGCCTTCTTTGTCTGCCTGTATCACTTTTTTTTTGTATAAAAGGCTGGTTTTTCTTGAAATAAACATTCAGTTGGCAGTCAGCGCTTGTCCCGTGGTCTTCGTTCCTTTGTCGTCCTTGTTTCATTCGCGCTGTTACTCTATTTGTTCTAATGCATGTCATGTACGCTATGACATAGCATGCCCCGCTCATGGTGCGCTTGCGGCCTTTTCGCTATCTTGACATGTACCAAATTTGGTATTGCGTGACGTGACTGTATCAAGAACATAAATCACAGGTGGTAACATGAAAATTGTGGCATGCATGTCATATAGAACATGATTTACATGCCACGCGCATGGTGCACTCGCGGTCGTTTCGCTAGCTTGATAAAAACGAAAATTGGTATTGCATGACGTGACTATACGACGAGCATAAACGACAGGTGGTGACGTGACAATCATGACATGCATTTCATGTGCATCATGATTTGCAGCATGCAGCCACGCTCATGGTGCGCTCGCGGCCGGTTCGCCAGCTTGGTATACCCCAAAAGTGGTATGTGGTGACGTGACTGTATGACGAACATAAATGAAAGGTCCTAACAGGCAAATCATGCACGCCATGTACGGCACGATTTACATGACACCGCCTTGGTGCGCTTCAGGCCGTTTCGTTAAATTGATATGCACCAGGATTGGCATGGCATGACATGAGTGCGTGACGAACATAAACGACAGGGCACGTACTGCATGTACCAAAATATACGTTTCAATACATTAAAGTTTGTACATGCATGAATGCAAGAAAAGCATGCCATATACAGTGAACTAGATGCCATGACATGAATGACTTCATTTGCCTCAAAGGCAAACAAGGCGTTGTATGCAGCTCTTTGCTGGCTGCTTCGCATTACATCGATTCCCAGTGTGTGGAATCTGCCAGATTTTTTAAATGCGAAGCATTTCTTAGCGAACCTCTGGCACTTTGAGCGTTTCTATCTACGTATCTATCTATCTATCTATCTATCTAGCCGCCTACATCTGGGTGCTCTCATGATCGCCTCCTTAACTCGGTGTAGACCAAAATTTGCATGGGAGGGTAAGAGGATTTGACGAATATGATTGCCGGGTCATGACATGAATATTGTGAAAATCTTGTCGCGTACGTCGTCAAACCCTTTCCACTAGACACGTGTGGCACATACCCGTTTACCACGGGCCGCGGTGTACGGGTATGCGCCACAGGTGATTGACAGTTTATATCTACCCAGAAACGGCGAGAACAGACATTGGTAACTTAAATGCTAGAGCGTTAAGGAAAACCAATATCGGCAGCGTTGACTCAACGAATGGAAAGAATGAAAATTAGGATCCCAGCAGGAATCGAACCCAAGCATTCTGCGTGGCAATCAGGTATTCTGCCATTGAGCCACGCCATGTCTATTAACTGGTTTGGAAAAACAGCCTACGCAGGCGAAATGTCGGTGCAACGTCAATTGTGGTTGTGGTGCTGGCTATCTAATATTACAAGAAAGCAATAAACACTACATGATACTCCGACGATCTGTACTCCTACGATACAGGCGTCATATCAGATTAACGTCTGTAGTTCCAGAGTTGGCTCCGCTTTTATAGCAGTTTAATAAATATTACGTTTGTATTCCTACGATTTAGCAAGCTATATTGAAGCATTTCTCGACCCCGGAGGAATACATTAACGAAAGTTACATATGATATCCACATCACCGCACCGTAAAGTGCGCTTCGTCCACCAGAACGACGCAGTGTCATCATTTCTTACGAGGCTGGGCGATGGCCTCATGCTGACAGAGAATGATGCCAGATTGATTGACAGCCGATTTGTAGACTAGGCTACTTAGGCCACATACGCTCAGGTAGTCTACGAATATGACAAACACCATCCACTGATGTTGGTCTACGTAGCACTATCCAGGCCTACCAGCCCCGACGGTCTATGCCTCGCCAACGCTAAGGGTGGCTTCAGGTTCTGACATGTCGCCGGCTCTGTCGACAGACAATTTGTCGACGAAATGACCGAGGCCTCCAGGACTTCCAACAGCTCTGCTATACCACATATTTCACTACACATGGACCCCTCATCACCACGATCAGGACCGGATCCTATAAGAAGTCACGACCAGCTGCTGGTGCTCACTGATCACGGTGATGATGCCCTGTTCAAGAACTGTCAGGAACTTCTTGCACACATGCACACGGGTTCGTGAAACGTGCGCGCGTTCTCGGGACACGTATAAGCACTACATATCAGCTTACCGCTTCTGGTGTAGGTAATACCCACGTTGCCATTGGCAGCGTTACCCAACCGGTTATATAACACATATGCCGCTCTTCAACATATATATGTGTGCGTATAAAATATATACAAATATTTAGCGTCATTTTGTAGCGTGTCGCTCAGTAAAAAAAGTTCCGCCACAGTCACCTACTCGCCGCATGCTTCGCATAACATCGACTCCCACGGTACGTGGGATCTGCCGAATATTTTTTCGTTCCGTTTTTGCGTGTGCTGTTTTAAGACATGTAACAGATAAAATACTGCACAACTGTACGAAACGTGCGTGATGAACACGTCTGAAGCTTGTCAGGCAACTGGGCAGATGTGAATGCTTTCGATACTTCGCTGCTACGCATAATGGTAACATAACAGGCTAGTTTAGCCATCTTGGATCATTACAGAATTATCACATTTTTTGCAGGTATGCTGCCAACAAAGCCTGCATACGTGATGTCGCAGGCCGGTTCGAGATTGGGACAGCACACACCACATGATGACGTACCGCGTCATGGATTTCCTTCTTCACATTGCCTCCCGCATCGTGACCTTCCCAGATGACTTGAAAAATCTTGCCAGTGAGGTCAAGCAGGTGAAAAAAAAAGCTGTATTTTGCATTCGTACTGTAATGTACTGTTCAATCAAACCTGCATGTCAGTCACTTGCCATCTGTATGACTTTTCAAAGCTGTGTTTTTCTTCACGAAGCTATATAACGTGTGGTAAACATTGAATATACAGGACACTCTTGAATGAAGTTTGTTACCGTAAGCTTAGGACAAGCTGTGGCTTATGACTTTCGCTGTGAGCTGCATGGGGATGTTGAAGAGCTCGCCAAAGCACTGTTTTCAGTTTCATCTATTCAAATAATTGTACGTTATTCACACTTGTGCGTAGTAACGTTGGCGGAAACATGTGCAGCTGAAGCTCTCAACTGCCACTCGTAAATATTCGCCGCTAGAACTGTCGGTGCTTTTATACCTTATTGTGCTCATACAGTACCAATGGATTTACGTTTATACAGTACAAAAGCAACAGCCATAAAAATCATACGAAAATCAGCTGTGTTTGAAGCTTGAAAAATTTCGGCACGACTTCGCTTGCCACTTTGTTGGATCGTTTGCACTTTCTGTGAAACTCTTGACATTTTTTTTTCTCCCGTCTTTTAGGTTTCAGGGTTTCCAGACACTATTGGCTGTATTGACGGGAGCTATATTCCAGTTAGGTGCCCTGCCGGTAAGGTGCGGTCATTGTATGTAAACAGGCACCATTACCCTTCCCTCACGCTGCAGGGAATATGCGATAAGCCGAAGGGGTTCCTTGAGGCCATCACTGGTGCACTCAGTAAAATTCACAATGCCAGGATCTTCCGCCTTTCAACCTTTCAACCGCAGAATATCCATCTCGTGAGTTTCTCATGACTCCCGTTCGAGACTATGGAAGCTTCGATGCCTCTGACAAGGCATTTAACACCAAACATTCGTCTACCCGAGTGCTAATTGAAATGCGTTTGGGGAGTAAAAGACATGTTTCGACAGATACAGCGTTTGGACCTCACGACATTAGACAACATGAGAAAAATTATTCTCGCATGTTGTGTCCTCCACAACATCTGCATTAACAGTGGTGACTCACGTGATAGCATAGTTCAGGACATGCGCCTGAGCTGTCAGGCTAATGATCACAACCCTACTGCAGCCACAGTCCGCAGCGGAGCATCTAGGGAAGAGAGCCTCTTAGGGACACTTGGAGAAGTAAAACGAGAGAAATTTAAGTGCAAGATGGGGCTAAAAAGGAGGCAGCCACAAAAACTGTCACAAGGTAAGCAAAGTGCTCAAACATGAAATGTAAGCTTGAACCAATGATTAAGGCGAACCTGTTTATGGCCATGTACGGGTGCATTTTTGTGGTGTAATAAATAAACACTCATGAAAAACGTATGTTCATCCAAAGTGCACTTCTTTATTGCTTGAACCCCAGGACCTCCCGGATGAGCCCTTCGTGCACTTTGCGGCGCTCCTGAATGCGCTCTGCTCATGTTGAAACTTTTTTAGCGCGCACAAAAGACGGAGGACACAGAAAGAAGGTACAAAACGAGCGCTTACTCACAATTGATTTATTTTTTTTTGAAAAGGGACTAAACATATAAGCACAACTAATCATCACAAAGCATGCGCGGAGCAAGTCATGAGGCATATTAGCAGATTACAACAAGTTAACCACAGTTCAAAAAAGACATTTCTTTATCAGTAAGCGTCACCGATGCTTGACTGATACACTTTATCCCACACCTATTTGTATGGAAAGCTTCCGTGACTTCACGTGTAAGTTTATCATTATGAGCAAACAAAATGTCCGTCTCACTGAAAACAGGATTACAGTGGCATGATTTGCAGCGATTGGACAAGTGCGAAAAAGTCTCTTTTCCCAAAGAACTTTTATGTTCTTTTAGACGTGTATTGATGCAGCGACCCGTTTGTCCGATATACATATTTCCACAAGTTAACGGTATCCGATAAACAACCCCTTTTCTGCACCTAATGAACTTAGAGCCTTCCTTCAGCCCACAACTACATTTTTTCTCTCTTACGTCAAACTTTTGGCAACTGCCTGGCATAACTGTTGCACTTTTATAGGAGCGCTGAAAACAACATCAACGTCATACCTGCTGCCAACATTCTTCAAGGCATGAGAAAAATGATGAACGTAGGGCACAACTGCACAGCGCTTTTTGACCTTGTTTATGCTGTTTCTTGAAGATGAATGCACACCCTTACTATGCGTATCAGTTTATCAACCGCTCTGGTGATGACCAGTTCAGGGAAACCCGCTGACGTTAACCTACCTACTTGTTTAGAGAAGCTATCTTTCATTAGGTGACCGCAGGACTTCACTATAGCCCCTTTTAGGCACGACACTGCTATTTCCGTTTTTTACGATTTTGAATGCCCGGACTTGTAGTAGAGTAACGGTTTTTCTGATCTAGGGCTGTACATCCAGCACATGTGGTTAGGTGAAATTCGCAGTGATAGGTCTAGAAACTGTAGTTGGTTTTCTTTTGCTATCTCATGGGTGAACTTGAGACCCAAGCCACATTCACGAAACATTTTTAATACATTCACCGTGTTAGGCCCATAGTCAGCCGCATCAAATATAACCAAGAAATCATCAACAAACGGAAGATTCTTTTTGCCAGACCGTGTACAGCACGATGGATTTTCTGGTCCACTCGTGCAAGAAAAATATTACTTAGTAAAGGTGCTACCTTCGAACCTATACATATGCCAGATTTTTGCACAAACATTTCTCCTTTCCACCCGACAAAAGTAGAATTCAGGTAAAACAGTAGTATTTCCATAAAACTTTTCCACCGAAATTCCGCATTCGTTCCTAAAATTGATTTCATCATTATCTTCACAAATGCAAAGTTTTACACTTTTCAGCAACTCTGGGTGCGGAATGGAGTAAAATAAGTCTTCTACATCAATACTAAACGCCCCGCATCTCTTTGGGTTGTCTTCTCTCAAGTATTGAACAACCGCTTCGGAATTATCTATAAGTAGCGGGTCAGAGATTTTCAAAGGGGAAAGCTGTTGCTGGATAAAGCATGCGACCTGCTTCTGCCAAGTGTCCCTTTCAGTGACAATCGCTCGGAAAGGCGCTCCAGGCTTATGCGTTTTACATGAAAAAAACACTTCAAGATGAAGGCCCTTGGCTTTCTTGACTGAAGTGCAAAGGCTTTCCAAATTAAGGGAAGACAATAGCTCAATGGCACGCTGTTTTTTGGCACGCTGTTTATAAAAGTGCAACAGTTGCGCCAGGCAGTTGCCAAAAAGTTTGACGTAAGAGAGAAAAAATGTAGTTGTGGGCTGAAGGAAGGCTCTAAGTTCATTAGGTGCAGAAAAGGGGTTGTTTATCGGATACCGTTAACTTGTGGAAATATGTATATCGGACAAACGGGTCGCTGCATCAATACACGTCTAAAAGAACACAAAAGTTCTTTGCGAAAAGAGACTTTTTCGCACTTGTCCAATCACTGCAAATCATGCCACTGTAATCCTGTTTTCAGTGAGACGGACATTTTGTTTGCTCAAAATGATAAACTTACACGTGAAGTCACGGAAGCTTTCCATATAAGTAGGTGTGGGATAAAGTGTATCAGTTAAGTATCGGTGGCGCTTACTGATAAAGAAATGTCTTTTTTGAACTGTGGTTAACTTGTTGTAATCTGCTAATATGCCTCATGACTTGCTCCGCGCATGCTTTGTGATGATTAGTTGTGCTTATATGTTTAGTCCCTTTCAAAAAAAAAAGATAAATCAGTTGTGAGTAAGCGCTCGTTTTGTACCTTCTTTCTGTGTCCTCCGTCTTTTGTGCGCGCTAAAAAAGTTTCAACATGAATTCATACCAACTCGCCCAGCTTTCAGTTTTACTGCGCTCTGCTCGTCTCTCGGCACGAAAAAAAAATATTGCATCCGCTGCACACGGCTAGCACTAGCGCGACCTCCCTTCTCTTATCCTCTGCTGGCCCTTTCGTGCTTTCGCCACTTCCTGAACCACTCGCCAGAGTACTGGAGCTTTCAGATGAAGCTGAGGGCACGTCAGCTGGGCTGTCGGAGCGTGATGAAGTTGCCTTGTAAGTCACTCCAAGAGTCCCTTTGGACTTCGGGCTCCAGACTGTCATCAATGCTTTCAATTGTTCTCATTTCATCGTCAAACGAGACCGGGCAAGGTGGAGCACCTCATTTGTTGTTATCACACAGCTTTTTTTTCTGCCTCCTTACACTTTTTACGCGATTTTCGCATTGCTGTGGCGTTTTGCTGCATCCAAGCACATCAGCCAGATCCTGGGAAACCTGCTTACAAAGCATCTCCTTGTTCTTCAACTTTTACAGCGAAAGCTGTTATGAGATCATTTCACCGGCCGTTTTTGGCGCCGTAGTTTTCCGCCGCCGCCGCCGCCGCCGGTGTCCGTAACCAGTATCGCTTGAAATAAAAAAAAACGAATAAGAAAAAAATTCCAGCATGGAACGAGGTTCGAACCTGGGCCTTCTGCGTGGGGTCCCAGTATTCAACCTCTGAGCCATGCCGGTGCTTGGAACTGCTCTGCAAAACGGTCCTATACAGGCTTCATGTCGAGAAGGAACCACATTAGCATATGCAATATGGCGTGGTAGAAGAGTAAAATAAGCACCAAGCGTCGCACAACGCGAATTCCTTAATCAGGCGTCACACAATGCGAATTGTGCAACGAGTAGGTTGTTTAATGCTTCCAACCCATAACAAAGGGCTCTGCCATAATTGTTCGTGGTAATCAGGCACAGCATCAACAAAGTGCGCATATTGCCTTATATGCGTTTAGCAGGTACTACGGCTCTCCGTAAAATGACGAAAAATGGCGCAGTGCCTGCTGCCCTACTTCTGAAAAATTACAATGATTTATAGCGTAGTGGGTTCCTTGCAAGTGCATTTGTATTGGTTGCCAAGGAAGCCCGTAAGCGCATGATCCATTTCCTCGGTGTCTCAGTAAAATTACAATGATTTAGAGCGTAGTGGGTTCCTCGCAAGTGCACTTGTATTGGTTGCCAAGGAAGCCCATAAGCGCATGATCCATTTTCTCGGGGTCTCAGTAAAATTACCATGATTTATAGCGTAGTGGGTTCCTCGCAAGTGCACTTGTATTGGTTGCCAAAGAAGCCCATAAGCGCATGATCCATTTCCTCGGGGTCTCAGTAAAGTTCTTGGCCCCCCCTCCCCCCGTCTTTCTCTCACGTCATGTATGTTATAAAGCATGACGGGAGAGGGAAATAGCAAGCGGGCGTCCCCCAATGCAAATTACATAACTGGTGGGCCCTTTAAAGCTTCCAACCCATTACAAAGGGCTGAGCCATAATTCTTCATCATCATCAGTCGTCGCGTCAACGAAGCGCACATAATGCCTTAGAGACGTGTAGCTGGTGCATCGCTTCTCCGCAGAATGACGAATAATGGCTGAGTAGGTGCTTCCCAACTTCAAAAAAATGTGATTTATGGCGTAGTGGGTACCTTTCTGGTGACTTGTATTGTAGCCCCAAGACAGCTTACAACGGGCTCTAGAAACGCCGCTCTTCCAGCTTTCGCTGTGACTGTGCTGCGGTTTCAGCGCAGGCCTGGCGTTTTTTGAAAGGCCCAACCTGAGGAAACTACTTATAATTAAAGAGCAGCTTAGTTTCTCCTGGTGTCCACTCGGGAGCTGAAATAGAAACAAGGTTATACTTAATTTATCGAATCGGGCAGCAGGTAGAAGCTCACCTCTTTTCACTCGCGGCGCTGGGCCCTCTCGCCGACGTTTGGCGGAGTAAGGGAGGTGCCTGCACGTGAAAAATAAGCTGCGACTGTAAGAACTCTGCCGAGGTGCCTATTTTGTGCAACGTGAAATGGTAAGGCTTTTTATTCGCGTAAGTAGACGCCTACTGTCGCGACGGATGGAAGGCGAAAACAGAGGCTTGCATTGCATAGCCAAACAGACATACAAAGTAATTTCAAAGCATCGACTGGTACAAGTGACGAAAGACCGGACATGAAAGTTTGACAGGAAAGGAACAGAGAACGGCACCGTGACGCATACATACGCATATTACGCGACCAAAACACGTTCTTAGGCTAGTTGGTGCATGGTCTCTCAAAATGTGGAGGCACAATGCAACGAGGACATGCAATGACGGGACTGGCGCCATGGATGACACCCACCTTGTTGCCGGGACGGGTGCCAGTAGTACCGCCATTTCTTGTCCTCGTTACTTTGTGCCTCCAAATTTTTGTCAGAGCATATTACGCGCTCACTTCTCGTCCGTCGTTGCCTCACACGCCTCGACGCTCCCGTTACCCGAGAAGGTCCATTCAGCACGAGAAATGCCAAGAAGCAGGCAAAAAGTATCGCGAAATATGCCCCCATGCTTAGTAGTTATTGGCGCTTACCGTCGGGATTCTGGCGAGGGCTCTCCCGCGTGGCCAAGGCGTCGGCAACTGTAGTGAACACAAAAAAATTCGTGAGACTGTTGCTATTATTTCTTGCACATAATTTTTGGAGACACAATGCTTACCTAGTGTAGCGTGCGGCGTTGACTCCTTCATCATGGCCATGATGATGAGAATCCGCTGAGCTTCATCATTCATCATCATGCGGAAGGCAGACACAAAATCAACAAAACCACCGACACGTAAACAAACCAGCGCGTGAAAACAGCGCGCGGACAGTGCGGATTTGTGGTATGTCTGAACATATCGGCGAAGCGAGCGCGCAAGCGCGGGAGAAGTTTGGTGGTTTGGTCACATGACACCTGACATCACGCGCGCCCCCTATTTGCTCTGCTCTCGCGGCAGCATGATTGTTCAAATCGGGAGACGAGAGCACCCGTCTCCGCTACCCCCCGTGTGCTGCTCTGTCTGCTCGTTCCCCTTGCTCCTGTTCGCCCAATGGAATGCGCTGTGAGTGTAACATGCCGTGCCAAACTGCCACATCGAGGGCTTGCCGGCTTTTCCTGTTAGTTTAATTTTGACTTCATGAAAAAACGGACATTTAGGAAGTCAATGCGAAGTATCAGTACCAATGAAACATAAGCTCAGTAACGACAGTATCAATGCAAATAGATCGCGTCAGCGCTTACACCCCAGACGCGATAGACCGCGCCGCGCAGCGAGATGCAGCCGACCGGAACTATTAGCTGCCAGCAGGAGCCGTCAACACCGCCAAGTTACGCTGAAAGGAAACCACACAACATTGAACCGAGGTGACGTAATGCAGTGGGCGAGGCACCTCGAACGGCACTGACGTCTCCTCCGGAATGAAGTGAGTTGAGAGGGTAAATATAGCGATCGCTATATCTAAGGTCCTACTTTAGCTTTTCGCAAAATTCTTTAGGCTAAATATTTCTGGGACTGGTCCGACTCATTCCAGGGTGTTTTTCACGCCAAGTGCGAGGGGTGGTTCACGACCCCTTTAAACTGCGAAACGGCTTGCAGTGCAAAAGAGAAAGGCGAGCTAGTTGGTACTGAGTCATAATGGTGTAATGGTAGCGCACAAAAAGACGCAGCCAAGAAAGTGAACACCACAAGCGCTTACTTACAACTACAACTGAAAGCTTTATTGCTTGAACATGCATGCGCAGGAGTCGAGCGTGAAGTTTGGATATATTTTCTGTTCAAGCAATAAAGCTTCAGTTGTGAGTAAGCGCTTGTGGTTTTCACTTTCTTGTCTGCGTCTTTTTTGCGCTACTATTACACCATTATGGCTTGCAGAGGAAGCACGTAGAGCGCGGCGAATAGCCTGGCCGTCTGGGCGCCAAAAGGAGCACTTGCAAAGCCCTTATATTGTATGAAGATGGCGGCGAAATGCTAGAGGCCCATGTCTGTGCGATGTCAGTGCACGTTAAAAAACACCCCATTGTCGAAATTTCCGGAGCTCTCCACTACGGCGTCCCTCTTATTCATACCTTAGTTTTGGGACGTAAAACCCCCGATATTATTATTATGTTGTATGAAAAGTAGTTTGTTAATCTTGCTTTTCCATATGTTTCCCTATAGCATGTTACAATTGTTTATGTGAGGGTCGAACATTTAATTATAAAGCAACAGTTTAACCGTGGGACGGTGTGTGACCGGGCTAGTTGGTGTTCCATGGCGACGTGAGCAGCGCGTGCAACACACAAGAACGAGTAACCGACGTGAACTAGCGCTGACTTTCAAGTGAAATTTATTAACGCGAGCATGGGAAACAAGATGGCACACGTGATCACCGCTCATTCAATTGCGCGTAACAGCAGATATGGAAAAGAAACCGAGAGACACAAAGAATTAAATAGGAAAAAACATAAACCGCGAAAAGACACCAGGAAAAGCAACCGGAGTATCTCTAGGTTATCTGCCCGGATGAACTAAGGTAATTCATTTCTTTGTGAGTAAGAGCGATTGAAGGTTTGCTGATGCAATTGCCTTTAGCTATAGTTGCAGCTTCAATGATGATGCGCTTGCTATCCTAACGACACCTAGCTAAATCTGTGTGTTATCAAATCCTGGAGCGCACCCGCATTCTGAAGAGTGGATTGCAAGAAAACCTTCTGTCCCTCTGCGTGCCTTTTGCTTCTGCCCATCTCGTCGATGTAAGCCTGTCGGCATGAACGTGGTATGCTATACACAACGCTACTAGAGCAGTCAAAGAATGTATTCTTGTGGTGAATTTTGCGTGAGCTTTCATCCTGTTTTATAGGGTTGGTCCTGACACTCAGCTCAGACAGCTTGTGCGGTGCAGAAAAAAGGGCTGAGATGCACGCCTTCTCACACATCGTTTTGAGCTTGTGAGAAATGCCATGTTTATGCGGGATAACCGCCACTTTATTTCTCGCTGTTTCCTGAGGATCAGGATCACTGCTCTAGTAGCGTTGTGTATAGCATACCACTTTCATGCAGACAGACGTATATCAGCCAGACGGGCCTTAATGTACGTTTGCAGGAGCATAACGAAAAGGTAGGCAGAGGGACAGAAGGTTTTCTTCCAATCCACTGTTCACAATGCGGGTGTGCTCCAGCATTTGATAACACACAGATTTTAGCTAAGCATCCTCAGGATAGCACGCGCATCATCATTGAAGCTGCAGCTACCGCTAAAGGCAACTGCATCAGTATTGGAGGGAAACAGCGCGAAAGACGAAGGACCAGGCAGAGAAGGACACAGACAACAGCGCTGACTTACAACAAAGTTTTATTCGTCAAACCACGCAATATATACCTGCGCAGTGAAAACGAAAAAGAAGAAACAAAACATGACAAATCGAAGATACAAAAACTAACAGAAATATCACCAAAAGCAAGCTCATTGCGCATGCAGTCACTCTGACAGATAAACAACCTCCTTTTCTGACAAGGCAACTGAAGGTCTGCTCACGCATGCGTCACCCAGCTTAGCTATTTCCAAGGCCTCCAGTATTTCACGTGTAAGTATTTCACGCGGTTGTGAAGAGTCATAGGGACCAGCTTACACGTGAAATACTGGAGGCCTTGGAAATAGCTAAGCTGGGTGACGCATGCGTGAGCAGACCTTCAGTTGCCTTGTCAGAAAAGGAGGTTGTTTATCTGTCAGAGTGACTGCATGCGCAATGAGCTTGCTTTTGGTGATATTTCTGTTAGTTTTTGTATCTTCGATTTGTCATGTTTTGTTTCTTCTTTTTCGTTTTCACTGCGCAGGTATATATTGCGTGGTTTGACGAATAAAACTTTGTTGTAAGTCAGCGCTGTTGTCTGTGTCCTTCTCTGCCTGGTCCTTCGTCTTTCGCGCTGTTTCCCTCCAATAATGTCGTACCAACTCGCCCAAGCAACCACTTTAACTGCATCAGCAAACCTTCAATCGCTCTTACTGACAAAGAAATGGATTGCCTTAGTTCATCCGGTCAGATAACCTAGAGGTACTCCGGTTGCTTTTCCTGACATCTTTTCGCGGTTTGTTGTGCTTTTTGCTATTGTACTTCTTTGTGTCTCTCGGTTCCCTTTCCACGTCTGCCGTCACGTGCAATTGAATGAGCGGTGATCACGCGTGCCATCTTGTTTTCACGTTCGTGTTAATAAATTTCATTTGAAAGTCAGCGCTAGTCCTCGTCGGTTACTCGTACTTGTGTGTTTCACGTGCTATACCATAGGCATTTGCCAAACATTTTGTCACACGATGGACATGTGTGTTCATGTGCTGTATAAAACCCACACCCAACGTCTTCGCCTCCTGCACAAGGTGTACCTTTTCTTATCGTAAGTATACACTGTGCTTACCATTTACTTGGTTTTGCACAGTTGTAAACAAAACAGCTTTAGTTTTAGAGGCATCCATTTTTATTCAATTTACGCTAGTTCATTCTAATTTTGATTGTAACGTAGTATTCGCCAAGTAAGTTAGTCCATGAACGTTAGTAGGTCGTAAAAAAGGGCAGTGTCATGTGCATACATGACACACTCTGCACGCTTATTCAGCCTTGTTATGGAATTTACGTAAATATTGCTTGAGCGGCCGCAACATGCTTTCGCACGAAACTCTAGACGTTATGCCTCCCAAAGGGGAACGCTGTTCATTAATTACTGCACACTGTTTTCTATACCTTAAGTACGAGTTCAAAAGGTCAAGTGAAACACCACGGAATACTAATTGTTCAGGCTAAACGGCTGTTGTTTGATGATTTATTCTAAGGAATGCCTTCTGAATATCAATACAGGGTGTTTCAACAAATGTGTCCAACCTTCTAAAAAAATCAGGAAAATGCGATACTTGATTGCTGCCTTCAGAATTGGTTTTTCTGTAGTGGCAAGAATTTTAAGATGGTTAAAGAAATTATTTGGGACTGTAATTAAAAATTCAATTATTTAGCTTTTTAACTAGTGGAGTCAGGTGGTTTTGTCAAATAGGAGAATTGAAGTTCTTTATGCCAGAAACCCAACGCAACTTCGAGATTTCGAAAAAGTGGCATCTAGTAATAATTACGAAGTTATGAAATTCAACCAAATTCAATGGCGAAACCTAAACAGAAACATGGAAGAACGCAACTGCCATATTCTTCTGAGACGTCCAAAATGAGTGAATGACTTTTTCTGTAGCGCTAGGCATCCTAAGATGGTTAGAGACATGACTTGAGACAGTAATTAAGAAAGATAAATTAATTAACGTTTTAATTACTGGAATTAGGTGACTCTGTCAAATTGGGGAATTGAAGTTCTTCGTGCCAGAAACCCATCCCAACATTGAGATTTCCAAAAAGCGGCCTCTCGTAATAATTACGAAGTAATGAAATTCAACCAAATTCGATGGCTTTCGCTGTTGAAAGCCGTTGCATTTCACTGAATTTCATTACGCCACAACAATTACTAGAGGACGCTTTCTCAAAATCTGAAAGCTCGGATGGGTTCCTCGCATGAAGAACTTCAATTCTCCCATTTGACACAATCACCTAGCTCCACTAATTAAAAAGTTAATTAATAAATTTCTTAATTACTGTCCAAAATGATGTCCTTAACTACCTTAAGATTCCTGCCGCTACACAAAAAGCAATTCTGAAAGCCCCGAGCAACTATCGCATTTTCTTGATTTTTGAGAAGGTTGGACACATTTCTTGAAACACCCTGTATATATGCTTAGGGTGAGAAATTTATTGACGAAAACGTTAGGAATAATTTATTTCTGTGTTAATAACGCTGGATCGGTTGGCATACCGCGCCGTAAACCAAACAGATTTAGATGCAGTAACATAATTTTCTAAAGCCTTCGGAGATACAGGTAATGTAGATACCGGCCTTGAGAAGCTATTCCTATCCCCGGATCTAATGTTACGTTTACTCTGGCGCGTTGTCTATAGCGTTGTCTATCCACCGAATGTACCGGTGAAGAGACACTGGTGACAAGATGTCAAGGATATGCTTAATGGCCTCATTTTTATTTCATCTATATCGCGAGTCGTGCTGTTTCTTTAGCGATGCGAAAGTTGAGTATATTTTTTCGCGAGTTGTTTCTCCCGGGAAAGCCGTTTTCCAGTTTGGAGCGTCTAAGGAGGGTATTACTGCATTGCCGTCTACATTAGGTTTTGATTGGACAAGCGTTGTAAGATATGTATTAAACTTATGCGCTCATTATTCACCCTTTATTCTTGTATTATCGACTGCCGATTCAAGCTCATCATTTAAAGCACCAGCGTTGCTCACGAATTTATTCATTTCTCGCCAGACTGATTCAATATGGCGACGTTTTTCATTAAAGATGCTTTCGAAGGCGGTTATTTCAATTCCGCTTAGAAATTTCGTTGCACTGTTTCAGAATTTTTAAGAATCAGAATGAGCGTTCTGCATCTTTTTTTAGAATCTGGCGAATAAAATGTCTTTTAGATGTGAAGCATCTTATAGCGGAGTTCAATCCGGTGGTGGTGGTGGTGGTGTGCGGCGTGACCACCCTTACTGCGCCTGCGCAAACCTTCTCCACTTCCCCTTTCAACTCCCTCTCTCCCCTTTCCCTCGCCGCTCCTCCTCTCCCCTTCCCTCTCCCCTCTCATTTCCCTTTCCCATCCTCCTCTCCACTCCTCCACACCCCTCCCCTTTCCCCTCTCCCATTTCCATTTCCCCTCTCCCCTTTCCCTTTCCCATCCTCATCTACATTCCTCCTTTCCCCTCCCCTTTTCCTTTCTCATCCCTCTCCACTCCTCCTCTCCCCTTTCCCCCTCACCATTCCACCTCTGAAACGCGGGATCTACATGCCGAAACACTGCTTCGCATCGCCTCATGGTCCCCTTTAGCGGGAGATGGTGTGATTTTTTTCTTAGCCAGCCTATAACTCAATAGTCACGAAGATATTCGCAGTTTTCTCGACCTTCTTATTTGTTTGAGCTTAAAACAGTTGTAATAGGCCTTCTTAAGTAAACTCATAAAAACATGTTTTTTATGAGTTTACTAATTATCTCGTATAGTATACGATTCGGGTTTTCTGGCGCCTGTATTTGGAACTCGAATTGTACTTGTAAAGCATATAAATAGGAATGTGGTCACTGATTCCTCATATAATTGTCCCAGACCGAACGCTGTCGTCAGCATTGTTCGTGATAAATAAGTGCAAAGGCTTCTTGTCCTCGTCTTCTCTTGCGCTGTTTCCCCTCCGATGTCTAACCAATACGCCCAAGCTTCGATACTAAGTTCATTATCGTACAATGTTATGAAGGTATCACTGACGCAAATGTCTCTTTTTTTCTTGATGAAGTGTACGATAATGTGTACGATAATGAAAGCAGGTTCCTCGCATGCGCAATATGATTTCGCGGTTTGTGTCGCATAAATATATATTTTGTTTTCAATAAATTTCAGTCGCGAGTCTTCGCCCGTCCTTGTTCACTTCCTTGTCCGTGTTTACCTTAAGCAGCACCTTGTTTCATGATGCACGACCGACTCGCCCAGCAACATGCATTATTAATCATATAGCCTCCACCTGTGATTATGCTGAGTAATCTGTGTCAACAAAATTCAACAGTGTTCTCAGGAAATCAAATAAATCTCTAACGCGCCCATTAGGTAGCCGGTACACAACTACAAGCAAATATTTGCATGTTCCAGCGTTAGAACCTCGTATTCAGGTGTGATTTGTGTTAATTGTGGAGACAGGGTGCATGAAATATCTTTATCGATTAGTTGTGATACACCTCTGCTACGTAGGGAGCGTCTGTTAAGGTAAAAACTTTGGGATCCTCGTAAGCGGAGTCAGTGGCGTACGAACTCGTTCGCGAGTGGGGGGGCTGGGGTCGCTCGCTAGGTCCTCCGTATATATATCCGATTTTTTATATTCATAGAGCTGATGACATGACTTGCTTCGCAAAGCTGTTTGTTTAAAATCATGGAAGAATCTGCACAAACAGATTGTGTAGGCGACAACACAGTAGTGTTTAGTAACATTTTGGAAATATTACCCTGAAGTTTAAAAAGTAAACCCAAATTTAACCTGATCATCTGAGCATTCCATCAGCAAACTTCCCACTCTTAGTTTGGCGTTGTAGATACGATGAGTATGAAGAACCTGCTATGACTGTAGTACCTTAATTTCTCACTTATTAAACAAAACATGTGGCTGACAAAGCAAGGTACTTCGCAGAAGTCTTCAGAATAAGCCTAGTGCCAATATATTTACTGTTAGAGCCCTCTAATATGAAGTCTTTCTTAAGAAGACCAAGTTCAGTCGATGAATACTTAAGCGAACCACATTGAGCTGGTTGTGTATAATTATAACATTTTAAATGACTACGAATTTATATACTAGATGTCGTTCCTTGCCCTCCTACTTTTCCCAGCTTAGGGTTGGGGTGGACAGAAAAGCGGTGAAGTGGCCCTTTGCTCCTCCCCTCCGGTTCCACCCAAGTAAATAGCCCACGTAAACTGTGTAAGCTAAAACTTTCTTTGAAAACATTTGGGCGATTCTAACGTCAAGGTAGGTCACCACCTTTAAAAACGCATTTTTCTAAAATGATTTTTTTGTATTTCACATTTTCAAGCTCCTTGTCTCTTCAACAATATTTAGCAAAAAGACTTATGTAGTTGTCTTGAGCCGTTCGAAAGTTATGACCATTTTTCTAACCCCTCTTATACGCATTCGAAACCGAAACTGAAGGTTGTTTCTGATTCCACAACACCTGCCATGTCGTCATAAATGTTTTTCCTTATACATATTCCGTAACGCTAAGTTGTCTAAGTACATTCTAAAGCTTGTGGGGCATGATGTTTAAGATTTATCTGAAATTTTTCACTACACGGCTTCGGCACTTCTGTTGTTGCGCGCGTTTTCGCTCGGCTGTCAATGCTTTTTCGTACACCACTTCGAGCTCTTGGACTTAGTTCTAGCCTTTCATGGAATACGTTATTGTGCTCCATGAAATATGGCAAAGTATAGGACGAAAAAGAAGCATCGACGCAAGTTATGGAGTCCATAAACCAAGCGTGGAGCTTCCGTGGCGAACGTAGATGAGAGTCAGCTGGAGACTCAAAACGAGCTAGAAAAAGTATATGTGCGTCAGCTCGCCCAAAAGGAGAATGCACCACTTCAGAAGAGGTCCCTAGCTATGAACCTAGAGAAATTCTGATGTATGGAGTGTTTATTATATGGACATTCAATTCAACTCTTTAAAGCCATTTTTCTTAAAGGGACCGACAACTGATTTTTCTCGACCCAGTTTTTTACGGCGCGACAGGAAGCTCACCCTTCGTAGCGTTTGTAACTGCAGTGGTTTATTCCGAAAAGCGCGTACTTATTTTATAAGCAGTATTTTTCGACCAGAACGGCTCCAGACACACATGGAGGCTTCCTCCAGCAACGCTGAGAATTGATAGCGAGGCCGCTAGCCCTTGTGAAAGCTGTCGTTGTTCTGCTTTCGCAGGAGTTCCTGTAACTATGCTTAACCACCTTTATTTAGAGCTTTTTAACTATTTTTGAAAATAACAAGCTGTTACAATGAGAAGATGTGGCATTATGCATCATCCCTGTATTTGTACCGCGTGGTGTGCGCATGCGTCCAAGGTTGCCTGCGCTTGTGTCATGGGTGGCTTGTCCCAGCGTCGTTACTCTCTCGATGCGCGAGCCAAGCCAAGTAATCGAAAACGTAACTGTGCATATGCACGGCCGCACCGAGTAGCAGCGCGCGTCATTTCCGAGACGAAGTGTAGGTAGCAAACTATGTCGCTCCAAAATCTTAGCGACCTGGAAACTGCGTGCATGGTTGCATGATCACGCTGAAAAGTTGCTCAAGACGCGCTGACGAGCATGGGATCATTACGTCACGCGAAGGCAGCGCCACTTTAATGCATACTACTAACGCAGGACCTATATGTACATTATTATAGGAGTAATACGTTTTCATATGAAGAAACGAACAATATTTCAATACTAACAAAAAAATCGTCGAACGCGTACCGCAATCAACGGTCACGTGGCCGTCTTCATCGGATCATTCATGTTTTTGCCGCCAGAGGCGCCACAGGTCATTTTTTGCGACTTTCAATTAAGAAGTAAAATATAAATCCATCTCTCACGAAAAAAACAGGGTTGGTTTGAGTCAGTGCGACGGACAATCTTTACATCAGTGGAGTCAACTCATTTCATATACTGGGCAGTTGTCGGTCCCTTTAGAACATAATTTTTTTGTATCCTACACTTACGCAAACAGTGATAACGTTCCTTCTGATAAAGATTTTCACATATAATTTTGCGCACTAATTCTTTGCTATCCTTAACTGTGCATTCGAGCAGAATTATTGGAAATGATCAGTAACTCTTTGTACTATGACCAATTTTGTGCAAAACAAAGCTGTCGAAATATAAACTTTTTCAGTCTTTTTACGATAACGCGCCTTAGCTTAGAGCTGGGTTGATCATGGAGATTAGATACACAGGATAGTGTCCTCACTACGTACCTGCCAAGTCTTGTTTCCATCGCACCAACCATGTTGTAGTTATGACTGTTGGCGCCACATGCATATTTTGGCACATTTTCATTTTTATAAATTTTATTTTTTACATTTTTAGCAGTTCCATCATTTCAAAGTTTAAATTAACATCAGCCCTAGCAAGCCAAAATTATAATTATAACTTTTCGACTGCAACTGTAATATTTTTTCTCGAAGGTGGTGACCTACCTTAAACTACCCCGCATTAATTTCTTCCTATAGGTCGTTAGCTGTTAATGATTGGTCGAAATTTTCTGGGTCACGCTCACAGCACCTGCTCGTAAAACGACGCAACAAATGACGCGTAAGTGATCCACCACGTAATTACCACGTACGCATGACTGCGTAAAAAAATAATATTGAACTATTTTCAAAACGGCGCATTGTTTGTCATTTGTTCTTCGCTATTCGTGAAAATTTTTAATGTGCCATAAAATCGCCTGCAATTGTTACGCAACGTCACAAGTCTGCGAAATCTCGCGGCGTTAAAATGAAGTGTGCACAATAAGCAGCACATTACTGTGCTGAACAATAACTCATTTTTTTCGGAATAGCCAGACAGTGCCTCTTTCTGAACGTAATTTAAGAAGGCTGCCCGTCATCACATTGGCAGCGACTGGCTGTAGCAGCGGGCGATATGGATTCATATGTGTATGATAGATACTTTCATTTGTAGTATGACGATGCTGAGCTGTTTTTGCGCGTGTACGACTCTCTGTGAACTCATCGTTGCTGACAACGAGGTAGAGAGAGAACTAAACATTATTAGGAACAGACACAATCCTTTGCAGGTAGGCAGCCTTCTTAGTCCACAAAACCGTGGACGCTGGTCACCTCCCTAGTGAGGTAGGTCAAGTAACGGGGCAAACTTGAAAGCTGGGACTCTCAATGTACTCGAGTCCACTGCCTTGTTACAAGCCGCCGCGATCGCTGCAGGCTATCCATATGATAAGCCGATTGAAGCAGGCTAATCAGAGACTAAAGTGGGAATCTATTTTAGATGTCCTGGCTAGGCACAAGCTGAAATACTTGGCACTTCTGCATACTCATCAACTCACAGCAGCTTGAATGTGGAGCAGTCACGATGCTATTCATTTTCAAGGAAACTGAATTTCCTAAAAATGAGAGCATTTGATCGGGCTATAAAACGTTTACTGGTTGCCGCTTATATTTGCGTCGCGGATTACATAAATTTCAGGCCAGGCAGGACAAAGTGAAATCATGACAGATTGCTCTAATGTTATAGAACCCCTGCTGAGCGATGGCGTCCTCTGCAATGCTCGAGCGCAAGACGCACACACGTGGAATAGGCAGCCCGCACCCCAGGTAGCCTAAAGTGCGTGGTCATGACACACGGAGGATAGTCGTCACCGCAGGTTCGTAGGACAAATTTTATGACAGCATTACGTTATTGCTGCGTTCAAGTAAAACTTTGCATGACTTGTTAGTTTCCCTGTCTGCAGCCGAAAATAAACACTGTCGAAAGTAGGGGGGGGGGCATTTCTCAGTGGGGGGGCTAGCGCCCCCCTTGCGCCCCGGTAGATACGTCTATGAGCGGAGTACACCTGGGCCCGTATTCACAAAAAAACGTATTAGGCTAAGAAAAGTTGCCAGAGACCATATCATCTAATCCTGTTGTGGGATGCCGTGTCGATGGAAGGACGCATCCCAACATAAAACATAACGACTGTTTATTAGCGTAGAAGCAGCAGCGGGGCGAGCATACCGACGCTGCGCTCAGTCGGGTGGCCAAGGAATGGTCACTTCCGAGCTTGGCAGCTTGGTTTTATAGCCACCGTCGGTGACGTAAGCCTCCGGTGGCAGTGTCCCTTATCGGATACGCCGGGCTAGCTAGTGATGAGGCGGAGGCTGCGCGCAGTGGCCACATTGTTACCGGACATATTAGTGAATACAACACATAGGAACGAGACGGTTTGTCAAGTCGGCCCTTGACTGAAAGGAATACCGCGTTTCTCTGAGCATGAAATCTAACCAGAATTTCACTGAGAAACACGCGCAAGTCATCGCACTTCATGTGCGCAGTCTTAGCAGGACAATCTGAAACAATCGCTAAACTTCCCAAACACTGCGGCGCGGCCTGCGCCGAGTGGTGCTCACAGGTTTTGTTCGTAAAACTCATCACATCACAACAAAGAAATAAAGGCGCACGGAAACATTGTCACGTCACCGTGAAAAATGCGGTTGTCAAACGGCAGGGATGACTTTTACTGGGCGAACTTGGGCTCAGAAAACAACGTATCTCGACGTACAAGCAATACACCTTGTGCGCTGATAGGCGCGATCACAGTCGTGGGTTGTCGGTAATCCGCTCGTCTGTGAAATGTGTCGGATTCCATACGTGCCTTATCGAACCTCCCAACGTAATGGGCGGTGCTAGTGTTAGCTCTAGAATGAACTCGGCTTAGGGCCACGGAATGCGCGAACAATGACGAGCGAACTACTACCGCGGCCGTCGTTTGTTAGCGCCGAAGAAATTGAAGGTAAGTCACCACCTCCGAGAAAAAATTTTACAGTTGCAGTCCAAAACTTAAAATTATGATTTTGGCTTGTAGGGCTGATGTAAATGTAAACTTTAAAATGATGAAACTGCTAAAAATGAAAAAAAAAACAAGATTTGTAAAAATCAAAATGTGCCAAAATATGCCTGTTGCGCCAACAGTCATCACTACAAAATGGTTGGTGCGATTGAAACCCAACTTGGCAGGTACGTAGTTAGGACACTATCCTGTGCATCTAACCTCCACAATCAACCCATCTCTAAGCTAATACCCCTGTCACAGTGGACGTTTTAATGTCATACGAATGGAATGATATTCACATCTAATGACATTATGCGGCTGCTACACAGTGATATTTAATGTCATTACAAACGAATGACCTAAGCAATCGAATGAGTTCGAAAAACACATTCGCCGTCGAATTCAAACCGAATCCACAAAATGTCGAAAATCGGAAAACAGCAGAGCGGCAGAAAACAGAGACAGAGCGCAGAGACGTGGCCACGTCTCTGCGCTCTGTCTCTGTTTTCTGCCGCTCTGCTGTTTTCCGATTTTCGACGTTTTGTGGCTTCTTTTGTAGTTAACTAAGTATGTACCAACTTGCCAAACAAGCAACTCTCCTCAAACCGAATGTATAGTCTACACCAGAGACTACTTAAAATGTGTCATTCAGTATTCTCAATTCGGCACGCATTTGTGCAAACACGCTATTAATGTTGCTTTTTTTAAAGGCGTCTGTGATTGTAACGAGCACAGGTGTACGGAAGGCTGTCGCAAAATGTTTTTGTTCTCCACCTCAGTGGCGTCTGGCCGCTGGCACTGGCGGTCATAATGTAAACAAACAGACGCCTGTGTGCATGTGTATCTGCAGCGATGGAATGAACTCCGCGAGCGCACTCGACCGAGGTGCACATGTTTCTCTCATGAGGCTATGAGAAGACAATTGTGCGCAGTTTCGTTGAAAGCTGTTTTCCCGCATGGACGCGTGCGAGACCGCGTTTTGAAAGCGAAAAAACGCGGAACGCTCTGAGTTTCCATCAAATCGCTTCTTCTGGCTTATGCGCGTTCCTTGCAAGGCTAAGTACAAAGCAACTAAATGTTTTACTTGCTGCAGCTTAGCGTCGTCGTTCAGCGGTACTACAGTGCCTAGAATAGCGGTACTGCCATGTCAGCCATTCTATCGGCTGTGGCTACTGGCTAAGCGTCGTCTTGGCTTATGGTGGCCAGATATCCTGCGATATGAAATTTTTATCCCTGTTGATCTAGCGATGTGGCTTGCCACTCTACATTTACCTTCCTCAACTTTTCCGGACATTTTTTTTCTGAATTACCGACATTGATATCATGAACGAATGACATTACTTTGTCCTGTGTAGCACCGCCACGGATCGAATGGCATTCGTTGCGCCGAATGGCATTCGAACCTCATGACATTAACACCTCCAGTATGACAGGGGTATAAGTCGCGTTATCGTAAAAAGACTGAAATAGTTTATATTTGACAGCTTTGTTTTGCACAAAATTGGCTATAGTAGAAAAAGTTACTGCTCGGTTTTAATAACTCTGCTTGAATGCACAGCTCAACCTATAGAAAAATAGTACGCAAAATTATATGTGAAAATGTTTATCACAAGGAAAGTTATCACTGTTTGCGTAAGTGTAGGATGCAAAAAATTATGTTTTGAAAAAAAAATGGCTTAAAGATTTCAATTGACTGTTCTATATAATAAAGAAACATTCAATATGTCTGAAATTCTCTAGGTTCATAGCTAGGGGACCTCTTCTGAAGCGCCGTATTCTCCTTTTGAGCGAGCTGAAACATATTTTTTCTAGCTCGTTTTGAGTCTCCAGCTGACTCATAGACGTGCGCCACAACAGCTTCACGCTTGTTATATTGATTCCATAACTTCTATTGATGCTTCTTTTTCGTCCTATACTTTTACATATTCATGGAGCACAATAACTTATTCCATGAAAGGCCAGAACTAAGTCCAAGAGCTCGAAGTGGTGTACGAAATAGCACTGACAGCCGAGTGCAAAACGCGCGCAACTTAAACAGAGTGCCGATGCCGTGTAGTGGAAATTTTCAAATAAATCGTAAACATCATGCCTCACAAACTTTAGAATGTGCTTAGACAACGTAGCATTACGTAATATGTATAAGGAAAAACATTTATGCTGACATGGCAGGTGTTGTGGAATCGGAAACGTTCAGTTTCGGTTTCGAATGCATCTAATAGGGGTTGGAAAAATGGTCATAACTTTCTAACGGCTCAAGGTAACTACATAATTCTTTTCGCTAAATATTTTTGAATAGAGAAGAAGCTTGAAAATGTGGAATTGAGCAAAATCATTTAAAATGCTTTTTTGAAGGTGGTGACCTACCTTAAGGAAGAGATTCACGCATCATGAATGTCAAGCAGCCACTATACCACCGTGGCGGCCTGCGTCAACCATCACAGTCCCGAAGTAGACGAGCAGCGCTTCAGCGGCACTTGTGAAAGACACGCCAGGGGGAACGGAGACATGTCCGATAGTGAAGTTGGACACGCATGCGCACAGCGCCCCAGGCGCGGAAGCTTCGACACCATGCTGCGCGACGGCAGGTGGCGTAGCAATGCTGTTTTCCATCGCGCCGCCGCCGCGCTGCACAAACTTTTCTGGTCGACAGTCCAAGGCTGATGTCTCTCAAGCTAGCGCGCGTGAGCCCGCCACTTTGTTCAAAGTTCGCTGGCCAAGCGACTCAGCCCAACCGGCGCCCTTCATGCTCCGTCGGCACGAAAGGCAGGCGGGCTGTTTCCTCTGTGCTTGTGGAACCAACCACGTCAGGTCTCCTAAACGGCGCGATGTAATCGCCTTTCGTGCGACGGAGCTGGCCGGCTCGTTTCATCTCTGCTTCAGCCGCGATCGTCGGCAGCGCTCACGCGCTTTTACTCGCAGACAACGCCCAGGGCGATGTTATCAGTTTGGACTTTATACAAAACATGACGCGACGGCGATAGCAAAACCCCGCCAAACATTTAGAGGGCGCTTGAGCTTCGCCTTCAAGAGTAGAAAGCGATAGCGTATCGGTCTCCGCTCGCATCGCCTTCTCAGTCGCTAGTCTGCCTTCGTTTCTCGGTTGGCACCTCAAACTTGCCACAAGGAAGGGACGTGTGTGCGCCTAACATTGGCCCTTCAAAAGATCGTAGAATGCATTCCTACTGCAAGAATGTTGCGATGTGTACACTAGCCATGTAATTCTTCCTTTTCCGAATGGACCTCTGCCTGTTTGCAAACAGTGTGACGTCACTGGGGGTGCTCCACGCACAAGTCCCGCCCTCGGAGCATACGCTGGTTGGCAGAAAGTTCCGCCGGAGGGATCGCTCTGCATAGCAGCGCTGCGTGTGTCTGTGTTCCTTAAGTTTCTGCAAATTGCGATTTTCAGAACTCACAGCTGTTAAAAGGAAGAATCACTGCCTATAATGCACGATTCTGTTAGATCAACATACTTCACGGAGTCGTGATGTGGACGAAAGCAGCAGTCGGCTTGCTAAAGACTAAACGTTTTATTTGAGCGAAACATTGCCGGGTAAACCATGGGTCAAATTACAAGCGATACACACTTGCACTGATAATGGCGAACAGAGCGTCGGCCCTCGATAATTTGACCTGCAGTAAGGCGCGTCGGCATTTATACATGCGCCATGGAACATTCGAGCCTTAGAATAACAGAGATCTGAGCTAGTCGGTAAGTATTCATTCTAAAAAGACAGGACGTGCAAACACGGACGCAAGAAAGAAGTCACGACACCACAAACATCAACTAACAACTAAGGAGACGCACAACGGCGGAAAAGAAAAGTCACGAAAACGTATCTGCGCATGCCCATGCGATAGGCGAACCTATCAATCCGGCACGCGTGGGGGCCTACGCGAAAGATAACTGTTAAGGCATTTGATTTCATCTTTATGCAAGTTAATCGCCGGTTGCCTCACGCATCGCGCTTACCACTATTCTCGCTATGCCATGCCTCAATCATCAGGCTCGTTAATTTATTCCTACGCCGGTACAAAACTGCACATTCACCGACTTTCAGCGTTCAGTTACACTCTCGAAAATGTAAAGATAGATTAGAAGGTAGTGTAAGCGTGCGGTGAAGATGGGAGGAAACACGTCTGCGTCCCTCAAAAGGCACATAGGGGGTCCCCGAAGGGGGACTGCGTGGCTTCGCCAGGCAGTGCGTACTTTCACCGACCGAGCGCCGCACCCTGTGTTGATGGGGATTTTCAGATACCGGTCCTGCGATCTCTTCGGTGTTTGCATTGAAGCGATAGAGAGCAAGAAGGTCACCTCGCTGGCAGACGCCAGGTCGGAAGGTAGCTTCGTTCCCGTTTGTTGCTACCGCAGTCCTTGTTTTCTCCTTGTGGCGATATTGCGAATGTTGGCTTTTTAAATATTTTTTATCTGGGCGTTTATTCATCGGTAGCGTTAGAGGCCACCTTCAGGGCACGAGCGGCGCTCCCGAGCCAAGCGTTTCAGATTTTGACCAACTAGCGTTGCTTGTTTATTTACTAATTCAAACATTTATTTATTGATTAGTGCTCGCCTGAACTGCAGGCCTTAAGCAGAGGCTCGGTAACATGCACTTGAAAAACAAGAGAGCACGCATGTAAACAAATGGAATTGGAGAAATGCGATTGGTGTTTCAAGTATAGAAATAAATGCAGTAACATTATTACAGATGTTGAGCATTCGATATGTCAATAATACATGTGGTGACGCTTCAGACAACGCGCTGTTCAAGAACGTGTAATGACAAAGAGAAAAAATTCTGTTAAATGCGTCAACTATGCCGACGCACATTACCAAGGAAACATAACTGACAGATCATCAAATAATGAACGGTAATGAACGCGACGCCTGACATGACACATTGCGTGAACATTGGCGATAACTCTAAAATCATTCATATTTTGAAATGCGGAAGAAAAAACGGGAACGGAAGTACAGTCGCGCTCACTATGACTGCAACATGGGGCCTCGTGTGTTCAAAGATTGCGCATGGCCTCAACTTGTTTTCATTTCAGCAACTAAATGATATTTGATTATTTGGAATCATCCCCGACTGCGAGAACAGCGTTTAGTTATGGAAATAAGAGCTAATAGATGCCATGAGCAGTCTTTCAACTCGTGAGGCCACGCGCACCCGTGCTTGCAAGTCATATGGAGCGCGACTGTACTTACTCATGGACGGTACGGGGGAGAAATTCATGTAAGTCATAGGTCTGCACGAAATTTCGCAATTTTTTTAAGCTAGCGAATTTCTGGCATGCAAATGCTTCATTACTGAAATGAGCATTTTAAGGCTTCTTCATGACAAGTATGCAAAATTCACCGGGGTGTCCCAGTGGAGAGTCGCATAGTTTAGGTTCATTATGCTGGCAACAAGGAATGTGGTGCATGAATGCGGACTCCGAGAATGCGTATTCTCTTACGCAATACAAAAACTTTGTTTAATACATTTTACCTCGTACGTCGAATGAGTCGAACAGACTTCCCGGACACATTGTTACTTGATAACCAAATGTTCTGTGATGCATTAGCTAATATTATATAATTAGGTTCTGTGAAATATTAGCTAGCATTGTATTATACGAGTTTTATTTCTACGAATTAACTATACTGACCAGGCCTTGTTCAACTTATTTTTCTGTAACAACCTACTCCCCGTTGTAATGTCATTTGGCCCTGAGAATAAATAAACAAGTCCACAAGTGGAGGCAGACGGGAGGTTTATCGCCAGCTCTTCGGAACACATCGGTTTTCCCTCCGGAACATTTCTGCTTACTGTACTCGCCGTCTGTTTGGCAGGCAGCTGCAGCCTGTGTACAAGTCCAAGTCATGGCCTAGGTTCCGGGAAGGCTCGGAGGTGAAAGTGGTGGTCACCTCAGGAGCGTTCCGTCCCGTCGCTTCCTGGGGGTCCGACATTTGTGAAAAGCTCCGGCCGGCACTCTTCCGGCCCCCCGATGGAAGTGCCGGTCCTCGACTCGGCATATGACATCTCTCATCTGCGCTGTTTTCTTCGTTTAATGAAGGAGCACTATTGTCTGTGATTTCAACAAAATATACTTATTCAAAGGTCACAGTTGAGCATTCAAGCCGGTCGAATTTACGCAATATGTTAAAAAAAACCGCCAGGCCTGCGCAGAACACGCAGCACTGTCACAGCGAAAGCAGGAAGCGTTGCCCGCGTAGGGACCATTGTAAAGTGTTTTGGGGCGACTACTACAGGTACAGTTGCGAGGTACCCACTACGCCATAAATAATCATATTTTTAAAGGTAGCGGAGAACCAACTATGCAGTCATTTATTTTTTCTTTCCGGAGGAGCGACGTACCCACTACGCTTCTCTAAGGTCCTATGCGCACTTTGTTGATGCTGGAGTGATGAGGACGAATAGTTATGGTTATGGGTGGCAAGCTTGAAAGCACCTACTCGTTACGGGATTGTGCTTCGCCTGCTTGTTATTCTAGCGTACCTTGCTCGACATATGCAAGAACACCTAGCCTTCAAAGAGAGCGTGAGAGATTTTGTGGAGGAATGAAAGTTGCTGGCATATGAGTGGTTTCCCAGAGTGGTGGGCAAGTGTGGAATTATTACACGATGAAAACATTTCAGCATATGCGTGACCGTACAACTAAGCGGTCGTTTTTAACGAAAGTTTGATTGCGCTGTGTGATTTTCTGTGAATACGTATAGTCTTTTGTGGGCCTAAGATCGGCAATAAAAAAAATAAAAAATTCCTCGCTCGACGTGACGCCTTCATAGAATCTTTTTGCGAACGAGTTTCAAGCACCGGCGTGGCTCTGCGTTAGATTACTTGGGTGCCACGCAAAGGGCCCAGTTTCAAACCCTGCTCGATCCCGGATATTTTTTTTTTTTGCCACGAAAGTGTGTTATGCTGGGGTCCACCAAGACTTGACTGAAGTTTTTTCCGTCATGATTATGACGTGGGTACAAGGTACTTTAATGGATGACAAATAAAAGAAAAAGTTTCATTGACGCGAATTACCTGGGAATCGAACCTCTCGGTGGGCGACGGTAAGTGCTATGTGCTCTACCTACCGCGCACAAGTCTCCACAAACGCGCGTTATATCTCTCACATATCCTCTCTCGCACGGCGCTGTTGGTTTGCTAGGTGGTGTCGCCGCCTGTGAGCGGCGAAGTCAAGGACTGTGTCATGACCGTGACCACCACGACTGGCATCGGCAGCGCGTCCGGTGCCAATCGCGGAGGCTGCGCCATGACGCTAACGAGTGGCGATAGGGAGCGATTCGGTGACGAGGCAGGTCGGACGCCTCGATGACAGCAAGGAACAATGGCCGCGCTCACATCGAGGATGCGCCCTAGACATTAAAAGGACCCTGCAACACTTTTCCATGTAACCATGGAATAGCTTCATTAAAGGAGTTGATTGCCTCACGAATCGATTGCCGCAAAAAAAAAATTGAGAATATCTCAAGTACGAGCGGAAGCCGACGAGCGCACTGGAAGCTAAGCAGGGAGGGATGGCATGGGGGAAAGAAGTTACGTCACGCGCGTGTCATGACCTGCAGCACTTTTTCTTTTTTCTTATAACATATGGCTTAATTTCAGTGTGATCGCGAGCGCGCGAGCGGACCCCCGCGACGGCGTCAGTAACTCTATGCAGCACAATGCATAGAGTTACTGCATAGAGTTCATGCAATGCATAGAATCAGCCAATGGGCGCTGATTTCGGTCGATGGCATCATTGCTAGAAAGAAGGGGAAACAATTCTTAACTGACTTTGAAATTTCATTGTAAATTGCAGTCCGCGTGCTGCGCTACCGCTCGCGTGTTCTCAGGTGCCTCGACTACCGATCGGCAGCGTTTTCTGGCCATGCAGAAAAAGTGTTGCAGGGCCCCTTTAAGTTACTTGCTTTGCCTTTCGCTACGTGGTATCGTGTGACGCCTCGATGTGCGAGTAGTGCAGCTTCGTCATACACCAACGGAGTTTCTCCGCCGTGTACTGTTTCGTGTGAAACAGCACCCACTAATAAAACTGCTTCTATAAGCGTCGTAGTAAGGCAACGCCATCCGCGGGCGAATGTCGGGCATTTGTGGAGCGCATTGCTGCAGCTCATTATGGTAGTGTATGCGTGAGCACAGGCGCAGGTTACTCAATTACTGGGGAATGCACACCTTGCCGTTTCTCTCCTAATTGGACTCGCTTTGAAGGAGTGAATATCGAGTACCAGTGTTTATTATGTGCTTGTTGATGCCATCTTGGCAGCAGCGAGGGCAGCCCGACAACCTTCTGAAACTACATTGTATATTTGCAGCTTGGACCACTCTTTCAACAGCTACTTGCGGCACGCTGCAATATCAGCAAGTGCCAGGCTCACCTGCAGTGACTACGTGTTGCTGCCAGTGACGTCACGCCCACAAGGTGGAAGAACAAGCTACATAAAGGCCTGCATCTTCGATCTGCGATCACTTGGCAGCAGCGAGGGCAGCCCGACAACCTTCTGAAGCTACATTGTATATTTGCAGCTTGGACCACTGTTTCAACAGCTACTTGCGGCACGCTGCAATATCAGCAAGTGCCAGGCTCACCTGCAGTGACTACGTGTTGCTGCCAGTGACGTCACGCCCACCAGGTGGAAGAACAAGCTACATAAAGGCCTGCACCTTCGATCTGCGATCACTTGGCAGCAGCGAGGGCAGCCCGACAACCTTCTGAAGCTACATTGTATATTTGCAGGTTAGAATTATTTTTCAATCAATGCAGAAAACACTTTGATTTCTGCCTTAGCTGCTGCCGATACCAGGGCTTGTGTGCTCTCTTGTATTGTGCATGTTATGGCTGATTCCGCCAAGTTCGTGAGGAGCTTAGGAAGGAAATGTCAGATTTCAAATCTAAGCTGGAACGCGAAGTCAGAAACGAGCTCAGAGAGCTGAGGGCAAGCCTTGACTTGTGTCATGACGAACTTGAAAAGGTCCGGCGTGAAAAAGATGAAGTCGCGAAAGAAAACAAGGAGCTCAAGGCAATTAACGCACAACTTGCAAGCGATTGCTCAACGCTATCAAAGCAGATTTTTCAACTCGAGAACCGTGTCACTGTGTCTGAGCAGTACTCAAGAAACCGCAATCTCGAGATAAAAGGTGTACCATTGACTGAAGGTGAAAGCCTCCCTAAGGTTTTGCACAAAATCGGTGCGGCTTTGAGTGAACCTATCATAGAAACAGACATTGAAGTGTGCCATCGTGTGCCAATAAGGAATGCTGATGCTACTCCAAACATAATCGTGCAGTTTAAGAGCCGCACCAAGCGGGATTCAGTCCTGCAGAAAGCAAAAAAGTCACGCCTGTCCAACTCAGGAACTGGGTTTTTCCCCCGGTTCACCGCTGTTTGTTAACGAGCATCTTTGCCCAACGCTGAAGCATCTTCTTGGCATGGCGCTTGCGCAAAAGAGAGTGAAAAACTGGCGATTTGTTTGGTCAAGCAGCGGCAAGATTCTGGCCAGGAAAGATGAAACGTCACCGATTGTGCACTACTCGCAGCGAGCGTGATCTAGGAAAGGATTAACTAGGTCGCGTCGACTGCACATGTTTTTTTTTTGTTACTTAGTGTTTCTGCAATGGCTCTGTCCCCAGAATATGTTAACAATGCATTTCACCTTTCTAAAAACCCTTTCACCTGTTTTCACTTGAATGTGCGTTCCCTCAGAAACAAGGAGGATGAACTGTCGGTTTTCTTAGATGAATTTGTTTTCAATTTCGACGTGATAATGTTTACGGAGACATGGTGTTCTGCAACTACTGAAATTTTCAACCGTGGTGATTATCAAAGCTTCTTCCTTAATAGGCAACATAAGCAAGGTGGGGGTTTAGAAGTTCTCGTGAAGCGTGAGTTAGAATGTGAAATTGATACCCAGTTTTCCATTATATCCCAGGACATAGAGTGTTTGACGCTATTATCCCGCGAATTTTTTTTCACTGTCGTGTATCGGCCACCGAAGGGACAAATGCAAAATTTCATTGAATACCTTGAAAAGCTTTTCAATCATGTGAATTCGAAAAAAAGCGAAACTAATTCTTGGCGGAGACCTAAATATTGATATCTTAAAATGTAGCCACAATACAGAAGCACTTTTTTCCGCAGTAGAGTCATCTGGTCACGCCATCATAACAGATACGGCAACGCGCGATACATCCCACACAGAGACACTCATCGACCTTTTTATTACAAATATAAATACAGAAAGCTTGACAACCGGTGTCCTGAATTGTGATATCAGCGACCACTTACCGATTTATTTGCTTATCAGGGGTGAAGGTCAACTTACACGCGAATGAATGATGTAAAGACGGTACGAAATATCGTACCAACAACTTTAAGTGCCTTCTACGCATGCCTTGAAAAAGAAACTTGGAATGACGTTTACCATTCTTTAACGGCCGACGCTGCCTACGAGGTTTTCATTCGTGCTTTCAAACGTATATATTTCGAGCATTTTAAAGAAAAAATATTGCCAAAGTGTAACAAAAGCCGGAAACCGTGGATCAACCGCGAGTGTCTACGCAGAATAAAAAAGAAAGCAAGATAGTTCCAAAAATTTCTTAAGACCAGGTCGCCAGAGGATCTCGATATTTACAAAAATACCGCAATAAGCTTAACACTTTTCTAAAAAATGAAAAGCGTTGTTTTCTGCATGATCAATTTAGTAAAGAGAAGTGTAAGGACAGTGCGCAGATGTGGAATAAGCTCAACAGTTTGCTAAATCGCACACTCTCGCCAGCAGTCACTGAGCTAACCCATCAAAGACATCATATTGTTCAGCAGTTTAATAAGTTTCTCAGAGATGTTGTGTCCGGTCCGCGAAGGTCAAGTCGGACAAATCATGCTATAAACAGGAACCCTTCGAGCATGTATCTCGAACCAACCAATGAGGCCGAAATATGTGCTATATTTTACTCATTTAAAAACAGCAAAGCACGTGATATTGATGGCATAGAGATAATTCCGGTTAAACACGTGGTTAAACTAATAGCACCAGTATTGGCTTATGTATATAACTGATCGATTACTTCAGGTTGCTTTCCAAAACTGATGCAAGTAGCCAAAGTCAGTATGCTTTTTAAAAGTGGTGACAGAAATAACATGGCCAACTATAGGCCAATTTCGATTCTGCCAATTTTTTCCAAGGGCTTGGAGAAGATAATTTATAAACGGCTAATGAAATTCTGCATGAAATTTAACTTGATTACTTCTTCACAGTATGGCTTCCTACCTAAAAGGTCCACAGAAACAGGTCTCCTAAAGCAAAAAGAATTAATTCTTGAGTCCATTGAAAACAAAGAATGGTGCATCGGAGTATTTGTAGACTACTCGAAGGCGTTCGATCGAATCAATCATGAAATACTTTTGGAAAAACTCGAATTATATGGTATTCGTGGAATCACAGCTCTTCTCCTAAAAACTTACCTACAATATCGATGCCAGCGTGTGGCGATAAGAAACCACGTGTCTAATTGCCAGAATATCACCATAGGAGTCCCTCAGGGTAGTATCCTGGGCCCATTATTGTTTTTATTATATGTTAATGATATAACAACTATTAGCGACGCTCCAAGTTATATTTTGTATGCGGATGACACAAGCCTCCTATTTAAAAGCAACGACATGCAGCAACTCACCTTGGTGATCAACGAAACAATGGAAAAGCTTAATATATGGAGCACTGCAAACAGTTTGTTAATAAATTCCAAAAAACAAAAGCTGTGCTATTCCATGCGCGTCAAAGCCCGCTTATTTTAGAACCAATGATAAAGTTCGACAACGGTAACATTGAAATAGTGGATACTGTAAAAACGCTTTTCAATAAAAACATGAGCTGGGATACCCATGTTAGCTCAGTTATGTCTCGCCTAAATAGGTGTGTAGGTGTTCTAGCGAAATTTCGCTCATACTTTCCCGTATCCATAAAAATTTTAATCTATAACACAATCTTCTTATCGCACCTTAACTATATTGTTTTCTGGTTTGGGGAAATACCACATCCTCTAACATTAGCAAACTGCATGTACTACAAAAGAAGGCGTTGCGTTATATCGCTAATGCTGATTACAATGCACACACTGCTGAACTCTTTCGCCAGTTTAACATTGTTCCCGTACCCCAACTTTACGAGTTCTTTTTATGTATGCGCTACAAAAAATCTGTGTATAACTGCGAGCATGCATTTCTTAGCATATCATCGCTGAAAACGAATACCTCTGTATATGCATTTCGCACCAAAGAGTATTGGTTCGTTCCATTTTGTCGTACTAAGCATGGACAGCAAATGTTACGTCATGCACTTGCAGTTCTGTTGGACAAACTGATTCTCCAAGATATTCATGTGGAACAGTGCAGCATACGCAATATACGAGAGTGTTTCATTCCGTGATGTGAGTGCTTTGTTCTTCAAGTGGTGTTAGTGTTTCTGTGTATTTGTAATTATTATCAAGCTGTTCGCATTATATTATATAACATGTTTGAGGCCCGTGTATTTAGATTTAGGTGCACGTTAAAGAACCCCAGGTGGTCGAAATTTCCGGAGCCCTCTACTACGGCGTCTCTCATAATCATATGGTGGTTTTGGGACGTTAAACCCCAGATATTATTATTATTATTATTATATTATATAACATTAGAGGTTGACCTGCAATGTGAAACGGTTAAAATTTCTTGTTAGTGTATATTGTAGCCTTTTTTGTGTGCCGTGTATATGGGGGCTCGGGCGCTTCTCAAGTGAATTGACTTTCACTTTTTGCCCGAGCATTCTCGCATTATGATGATGCAAATAAATTTCAACTTCAACTTCAATCTTTGCGCAGGATTCACTATAAGATGTGCCCAGCTTTAGGTTGACAACTTCAGCTTCCACAAAGATTAAATCATGATTATTGGCGTAAGTCGTCGGGATGGAGATGTGCCACCAGGCGTCAGCGCGGGCGCATCGTCTTTAAACGGTGCTATAGTTGCCAGACACCAATACACATTGTACAAGCTCTCATATGTCAATGCACAATAAACGATCACCTTCTCGAAAGAGAGGTTTCACTTTCGTCCTATACCGATTCCTATAAAGGAGTGATCCGCCATGGTATTTTTTATCATCGTGCGCAATAGCTGTCAGAGACACCGGCGGCGGCGGCAGTGGACAGCTACGCCACCAAAATCCGCTGTTATTGTGGTCTCACATCAGCTTTCGCAGTAAAATGCATTGCGTTGCATTTTTTCATGTGTTTAAGCATCAGCAGCTGCGACCACTTAAACGAATAGCTCAACCACACACTATAGAGCAGGGGCCTCAAACACGTGGCCTGGCCCCGCCACGGTGGTCTAGTGGTTATGGCGCTCGACTGCTGATCCGAAAGCCGCGGGATCGAATCCCGGCCGCGGCGGCTGCATTTTCGATGGAGGCGAAAACGTTTGAGGCCCGTGTACTTAGATTTAGGTGCACGTTAAAGAACCCTAGGTGATCGAAATTTCCGGAGCCCTCCATTACGGCGTCTCTCATAATCATATCGTGGTTTTGGGACGTTAAACCCCAGATATTATTATTATTAACACGTGGCCTGCGAACCGCATGCGGCCCGCGGACCTCTTACTAGCGGCCCGCGGCCCGCATATGACTATGTGTTCGTCCCTTTTTTAAAACTTTCTGTATATGTATCTTCTTGAGCTATCAAGGCGATGGACTGGGCTAGATCGTACATGTCGAATTGGATAAAAAAAAACCAGCGGAAACACGAACCACAGAGAGAGAACACGATGGGACAGGCTGGCATTTACGATTGATCAAGGGATGCTTGAAACGCGCCCTTATAGCCCCCGGTAACCACCCTGTGCGCATGCGTGAAACAGCCATGCGTCATACAAAACGTCATGCAAAAGTCTTAACGATTTATCACGGAGTCTAGAAAAGTCATCTCCTTAGCAGACAGGGGCACTGACGTGTCGCTGATGCAATTGCTTCCCCCTTTCTTAATGTAGAAGGCTTCCAAAATTTCCCTTTGGGCTTTTGTCTTTTCCTGACCTAAGATTCTAGTGTTGTCACGCACAGGATTGCACGCGCACTACCTGCAATGGCTTGGAAAATGAGCACCGTATTTCATAGGAAGAGCGGCCCTGTGTTCCCTGAGGCGATCATTGAGACATCGGCAAGTTTGGCCGATTTATGCTTTGCCATACGATAAAGGAATATGATAGACAACATGAGTAGCACAAGGCACAAATTGCGAGACATGATTCGTGCCGCACGTTGTCCTTCTCTGCGCATGCCGATTGATGCGGCTGCATAGACCACTCAACTTTCGCGGAGCCGAGAAAACCATGAGCATGCCATGTTTCATCGCCACCTTCTTGATATTGTGCGATAGCGTGTGCACATATCGCATGACCACGAAATTGCCTTGGTCCCGCGAAGCAGAGGCGTTGACTGCTTCCCCCCTGCGCGACCTTTTCTGCTCTTACAGCAGCTCCTCGGCAACCGCTCGCGTTTACATGGTGCGGGAACCCAGCCGACTCCAGTATGCTTGCTAGTTTCGACACTCGCCTGTATCGTGTGAAAGCAGCTCTTTCGCAATGCGTTCTTGAAACAAAGCATTGCTATGCTTAAGAGAACGGAAATTTGGGCAAGTTGGTTTGCATTCATTCATTGGTTTGCAGCGCCCGTCCAGTTGTTTCTTTCTGTCCTCGTGTTAGTGCGCTGTTTTTATAATGAATCACTGCTATGCCTCTTTTTGTTAGCTTTGAGTGGCAAAGAGCTGTATGGCAGGACGTCTTTCGTAGAGCGCGGTGCACATGACCAGCATACATACAATTCTTGAGCTTCACAAGCATGACAGATCTAAAGCTTTTTTTTGTGGTCACCATGTGTGGACACATAACCGTGAAACAAAACTCTATATTTCAGAATCGGCATCGGGATTTCAGTGATTTTGGAGATAGGTATCGACATGCTGTTGCAATCTTGCCCCCTAGTCGCCTTCGGAAATGGTCCATATATGAAATATGGGAACGGTCTTTTTTCAAATGATAACGTTAGCAGACATTCTGTACAACCTATCCCCCCAGAGCTGCCACCCCGTAAAATTGTCACGTGCTAGGTGGCACCAGCTGGCAAAATAAGTGTTCTGCACTCGGCTCCTTGGTGACGATGGGCGCTGGCTAACACTACCAGGCTTCACGCACAGAAATTCTCAACAATGTGGACGAGCAACGCCCGCCCTAGTAGCTCAGTTGGCAAAGTATCGGACGCGTAATTCGGATGTTGTGGGTTTGGAGGGATGCGTTGCGGGCTTGTTGGTAGCACATCTTCAGCAAGTTTCCTTGTAGCGCACCTAAGAAAGAGGACGAAAAAAAAATTCGGCAGATCCCACGCCTTTTGGTACTCGGCATCATGCGAAGCAGTTAGCGAGTAGTTCTATGCTGCATTTTTTGGCTTTGAACAAAGCGCTACGTGGTGTATCGACGTGTTTTTGTAATTGTTGTAGTCGTGTGAACATCGTGGGCTTACTAGGCACGTCGACAACACTGGCGTTTAAAGGATGACTCTGACGTAACGTAAGCACTCACGTTAGAGCGCATATGTCAGTATTCTTGAAACGAAGTGCACTTTGCGATGCGGTGATGTGAATGTCATCTGTAACTTTCGTTAGCCTATTCATCCGGGGTCGAGCGACGCTTAAATTTAGCTTGCTGAATCATAGGAATCTAAATGTAACGTTTATTAGACGTATATGAAAGCGGAGCTGGCACTGGAACCACACACGTTAACCTGACATGACGCCTGTATTGTCGGAGTGCATATGCAGTGTTTATTGCTTTGCTATAAAATTATATAACCAGCACCAAAGCCACAAGTGACGTTGCACCGACATAACCTGCATAGGGTGCTTTTACAAAGCAGTTCAATGACTTTGCGTGGCTCTGTGGCAAAATACCTCACTGCCACGCAGAGTGCTTGGGTTCGATTCCTCCCGGGATCGCATTTTAAATGCGAAGCATTTCGTAGCGAACCTCAGGCACTTTGGGCGTTTCTATCTATCTATCTATCTATCTATCTATCTATCTATCTATCTATCTATCTATCTATCTATCTATCTATCTATCTATCTATCTATCTATCTATCCGCCTACGTATGGGCACTCTCCTGGGCGTCTCCATAACTTCTATTATACCAAAATTGGCATAGCAGGGGATCGGTGTATGGTGAACACGATGCACTGGTCATGGCATGAATAACGCAAAATATCTGTCGCGTACGTCATGAAACCCTTTCTCTCAGTCACGTGTGGCACATACCCGTAAACCAGAGTTTATGTTATGCGGGTATGTGCCACAGGTGATACAAAGTCTCACCCAACACAGTAAAGGCGAACACACACAATGACACGCAAGGAAATAATAATAATAATTGTTAGGGTCTTAATTTTGACCATCTGGTATTCCTTTACGTGCACCGAGATCGCACAGTACATGGGCATCTAGCATTTTGCATCCATCGAAATGCGACCGCCGCGGCCGGGATCGAACCACGACCATCGGGTCAGCAGCCGAGCACCGTAACCGCTACACCACCGTGGCGGACACAAGGAAAGTGAGGAAGCTGAAGACAGAACACCCCTGGAAGACGCTCAACTACCATGCACTCGTTCACGTGGTCCGCACCGTGGACCACGTCGATTGCGCAAAAACCGGGGTCAATGCTTACTACAATAAACCTGCCGAGAGAACCAGGCCTCTCATCATTACCGGTGACTTCAACATTGATTTATCAAAACCCAACAACGCCTGGTCTTTACACTGCGTGAAAGACGGCTTGAATGTGGACAGGTCATCAAAAGACCTCGCTGCCACGTGCAGGACAGGAGGCGTCATAGATCATTTCATCGTAGGAGTCATCCAGGATTTCCACCAGCTGTGCTATACCTCGCACTTCACTACACTTAGACACCTCGTAGCCGCGATCACGAACCGGTCCCATTAACAAGCCCGGTCCAGCTGCTGGTGCTCGCTGATCACGGTGAGGACGACCTTGTTCAAGAACTGTCAAGAATCGCTTCTACACATACACACGGATTCGTGAAACGTTCGTCCGTTCCTGTCATAACAGATAAGAATAAGCATAACAATTGTAACACAGCTGTAACAGACAGACAGACAGACAATGAACGTTATTTGATCCTGAGGAGCTTTCGCGGGAACCCCTATCGGGGACCCGCGGAGGCCGCTGGCCACGTCCAAGTCGGGGCTGGGAGACCATGATGTTCCGCCCTTTCTTGGGCCCCCTGGATTGCCTGGATTTGTGCCTGGAGCGATGGGCTCCGGAGTGCCTACTGCAACTGTGACTGTAACGTACGCGCAGTGCGCCTGCGTGTGCCGCTCGGTTGGGTGTATATCCAGGGAAACTTTGCTGAATGAAGCTTAGTTGCGAGTAACGCCTGTCCTGTGCATTTGTGTTTCTTCTTTGTGCTGTTCGGATTTGCGCTATCCAGTATTGAAGAATATAAGCACTACATATCAGCTTACCGCGTCTGGTGATGGTAACACTCATGTTGCTGTTGGTATCGTTACGCAACTGTAAAGAACTGGTTAAATAATACATATGCGACTCTTCAGCATATGAGTGTGTTTATACCACTTCCACATTTCTCTAGCGTCATTCCGTAACGTTTCGCTCAACATGAAAAACTATGCCACAGTCACCATCCCGCGCATGCTTCGCAAAACATCGATTCCCACGGTAAGTGGGATCTGCCGAATTTTTTAAATGCGAAGCATTTCTTAGCGAACCTTTGGCACTTTGAGCGTTTCTATTTACGTATCTATCTATCTATCTATCTAGCCGCCTACGTCTGGGTGCTCTCATGATCGCCTCCTTAACTTTGGGTAGACGAAAATTGGCATGGTAGGGCAAGAAGATTTGAAGAATATGACTGTAGGATCATGACATGAATAACGTGAAAATCCTGTCGCGTACGTCGTCAAACCCTTTCCTCCAGACACGTTTGGCACATAACCGTTTACCACGGGCCGCGGTGTACGGGTATGCGCCACAGGTGATTGACGGTTTATATCTACCCAGGAACGGCGAGAACAGACATTGGTAACTTAAATGCGAGAGCTTTAAGAAAAAGCGACATCGGCAGCGTTGACCCGACGAAAGAAAGCAATGAAAATTAGGATCCCAGCAGGAATCGAACCCAAGCATTCTGCGTGGCAATCAGGTATTCTACCACAGAGCCACGCCACACTCTAAGGCAAAATTACCCCGAACGAGGAGTAACGGAGCCCAATAGGCCCGCAGATGAACGGTTAGACCGTCGTAGGAGCAAGCGGAGAGGGATGCGTGCCGTGTGCAATTCAGTTAGTCTGCAAAGGGATGAACGGCGCGGGAGATGCAGGCCGTGTGCATGGATACGTTCCGTGTGCAAACCGTTGTCAAGGGAGCTAATCGTCCTCCTCGCTCGGGTCAGTCTTCCATCTTGTGTTTGAGCTGGTGTGTTGCCGGTTAAGTCGCGCTCGGAGTTCGCCGATCTAGGACCTACGGCTCGCTGCCTTTGATACAGACGTATGCGTGGATGAGTGTGTCGTGCTGCTTTTACGTTTCGCCACACCCACGAAGTCTGGAGCTGCTCTCGACACGTCGCGACGCCGCGCTGTATATCTCCGGCGCAGTCACGGCACTGCGTCGCCACCGGCTAGGAATGGCGGCCGAGAAGACTGTAGGCCTATCGGACTTCAGTCTGACTCGGGGCACAAATCTGCGCTGGATTCTTTCACAAGTAAGTGATCGCTTTTTATTCTGCCGTACCTATCGCGTGCGATGCAGTAAACTGATCGCGTGCGCGAAACTGATCGCGATTATCGGTAACGGACTCGATCGTGTTGTATATCGCGCGCACGAAATGTACCGCGAGGGCCGGCTTGGGCGTGAGCTCGCCTGTGCTTTGTGACCGCCTGGATATTGGCCGCCGTTGTCGTCGCCTGGCCGGATGTTCGCTCACCGATGATTCACCGTGGTGATGAGCTGCAAGCTCGCGATATTAGCCATATTAGGCAGAGGCCTCGCCGCTGTTTTGCGACTCGCCCGAAACGCTGTGCGGTAGCAACGAGCTCGATTGTATGCCGCGCGCTTGAAATGCACCGGCATGGGTTGGCGGGTGCTTCAGCTAGCCGACATTAGCTGCGATTCGGAACTCTGCGGAAATTGGTCGCCGTGACCTTCGGCTTCCTCGACGCTCGCTCGTAAGCAGTCCGCCGCCGTTCGAGGCGTCGACCCCGCTTTCGCTCGCTGCACATTACTAGTGCGCGCTCGAAGAATTTGATGGAAATTGGACGCCGTTATCGTCGACGTCCCCTTCGCTCGCTCGCTAGCAGCCTGGCGCCTTTCGTGGCGTCGGCTTCGCGTTGCGGCTGACGGGCTTGCTCGAGTTATACGACGCCGCTCGCAAAAAACTCGCCGGCTGGTTGGGGCACGGTGGTTGGCGGCGCCTCGGCGTGATGGCTGCGGCCGCCGCACTTGAAGTGTTTGTTGCGCTGTGTGGCTTGAAATGCGTCTTTGATGACGTATGACATCACGGTGAAATTATTTACATGCCATAGTTTAGACGTGTGTTTTTATTTAAGCATTCGAACTATCAACCACCACATTCTTTTTACGCAGTTTCAAGCAATATGCGTAACTGGTCCTGCACTATTATTAATAAAAAACTACCTACTCAATAGAAGCCAAGTTGTCAGTATGTTAGGTCATAAATCTATACTTAAAGTAACAAATATAGGAGCACCTCAAGGTTCTATTCTCGGCCCACTTCTTTTCATTATTTACATAAATGATTTGCCATCTTGCCTTACCAGTTCAGAATGCTTACTGTATGCAGACGACACAACAATTGTTAACACTGATAAATGCCTCCAATCTCTGACACAGAAGCTAAATGATGACCTTTCAGGCTTGGCTGCTTGGTGTATCCATAATAAATTACAAATAAATCCCACTAAAACGAAATTCGTTGTTTTCCACTCTCACCAACGTGAACATAATTATATCCCGCCAATATTTCTAAATCAATTCGCAATTGAAGCAGACGATGAGGCGACCTTCTTGGGAATTAAACTGGACCGTCATTTGAAATTTCATTCGTATGTTGCAGACCTGCGAAAAAAAATGGCTTACGGCATACGTGTTCTAATTAAATCCCGCGATATATTTTCCAAACCCACATTACTTTCATTGTACTACGCTTTTATTCATTCTCATATTAATTACTGTATCACATCTTGGGGCAATACCTACAGCAGTCATCTCGTCTCCCTTCAAACTATGCAAAATCACTCTATAGAATACTTACCCACAGTCATTATCGCAGTGATGCTAAAGCTCTCCTGCATGCCAACAACATCCTAACAATCGAGAACACTTTCAAATATAATCCAGGAATACTATTTTTCAAGCAAATAATAAATCAGCTTCCTTTGTTTATAATCCCTCCATCAAGTCTAGAGAATACAAACTTGACAAGGTTTGCACAAAATCACAATTTTATCTTACCTATAGTTAATACTAACTATGGCAAACAAACAGCCCACTTCACTGGAATCTATTTCTGTAATACTATACCTTCAGGAATAAAAACCTCGGAATCAATCGGCATATTCAAAAGAGATATGAAAACTTTCCTCTCATCCATTCCATAATCTGGATAGTTTTGGTCACTTCTATTACTCCCGCTCCCTTTCGTGCCTTCTCACAACCTAATGTTAACGCAGCATCGCATCATCATCCTACATTGCTGATATCAGATGTCTCTGTTTAGTTTTCTTTTTCGTAGTTTATTTTTTAAGATTTTTCACCATGGTAATTATCTGAAAACTGTTTAGGAGAGTTGAATTACCTCTATTTTTTATGTAGTCTAATTTCAGTTTTTGTTGCTACTTTCTGCTAATGATTTTCTTCAGTAGAACTCCTTTTTTCTTTTTTACCTGCAATGTATTTTATTACCTGTTTTCTGCACCACTGTTTGCTGCACCAATTAATTGTTTCTATATTCACTACTATAGGAGGTCCCGATTCAGTCTCTGACTATGGGACCTGCTTCTGTATACACAAATTTTGTAATTGATTCGATAACTAAATAAAAGGATTTCTGATTCTGATTTCACCTTGCACATATTTGTCATGTACGTGCGTCTTCATCCCTTCTGTGACGTGTCGCAGAATATTTGGAATATTTTTGTGCTTCGCAGGGGTGAAATTATTTGCGTGCCATGTTTTAGACGTGTTTTTGTTCACATTGCACGTATTTGCACAGTTCGTGCGTCTTCACCCTCGCTGTCACGTGACTAAATATTTGCAATATTTTTGTGCTTTGCAGGATGCAGCCGTTGCCCACGACGAGCAGAATGCTGTGTGCCCTGGCGCGTACAACGCCTGCCATCTATCGCTTCCGTTGGAGCAGCTTCACAGAAAGGACTGTACGACATATGACAACGCGGCTGAACACGTATTGGACATTTTGTAAGGAATTCAATGGAAGAAAGCAGAAACTTCATATGTATAGAAAAAATAAAACGTTTCATTGTCTCACTTTTGTCTTTCGTTGTCGCATTGAATGCGAAAGCAGTGACATACGCATGACTAAATATTCTTTTGCGTGTTTTTTTCCGCGGCATTTGTTGGTCACCGCGGAAAGAAACACGCGAAAAAAGTATTAAGTCTTGCGGAGAGTAACTGTAGAAAATCATCCCTGGGATAAAAAGTTCATCCGAATGGAGCGTTTGAGTGGACAGACCGTTGGTCCTTGCGAGGTGCAACTGCGAGGACTAACGGTTGCCCGGTAAGGTGTAAATGTGAGGACCAAATGTTAGTCCATTGAGGTGATCTGTGGGGACTAACAGTTGCCCGGTAAGGCGTAAATGTGAGGACTAAATGTTAGTCTATTGTGGGGACTAACTGTTAGACCCGGTGCCGTTAGTCCTTAAAGGGATTAATGGTTGTGGCAGCCCCATTAGTCCCCAAAAGGACGAACCACACACCCTTTTAACACCCTTTTGCCTTAGAGTGCAGGTCTATAAACTGGTTTGGAAAAACAGCCTATGCAGGCGTAATTTCGGTGCAACGTCAATGTGGTTGTGGTGCTGGCCATTTATTTGGCAAGAAAGCGATAAATACTACACGATACTCCTACGATACAGGCGTCATATTAGATTAACGTCGATGGTTCCAGTGTTGGCTCCGCTTTTATAGCAGTCTAATAAACATTGCATTTGTATTCTTATGATTCAGCAAGCTATATTGAAGCATTGCTCGAACCCGGAGGAACAGATTAACGAAAGTTACGTATGCTATTCACATCATCGCACCGTAAAGTGCACTTAGTCCACAAGAACGACGCAGCGTCCTCTTCATTTCTTACGAGGCTGGGCGATGGCCTCATGCTGACCGAGAATGATGCGAGATTGATTGACATCCGCTTTGTAGACTAGGCTACGTAGCACATACGCGCAGGTAGTCTACGAATACAACAAGCGCCATCCACTGATTTCAGTCTACGTAGCACTATCCAGACCTACCAGCCTCGACGGCCTATATCGACAGACAATTTGTCGACGAAATGACCGAGGCATTCACAATTTCCAACACCTGTACTATACCTCATACTTCACTACACGTGGACTCCTCGTCACTGCTATCACGACCGGATCCGATAACAAGTCATGACCAGCTGCTGGTGCTAACTGATCACGGTGATGTTGACCTTGTTCAAGAACTGTTAAAAACCTCTTCCACACATGCACACGGGTTCGTGAAACAGGCGTGCGTTCTCCATCATAAGGGACAAGTATAAGCACTATACATATCAGCTTACCTCTTCGGGTGTTGGTAATACGCACGTTGCCGTTGGCAGCGTCACCCAACTGTAAACAACTGGTTATATAACACATATTCGGCTCATCAACATATATGTGTGCGTTTAAAATTTATAAAAAAATCTTTAGCGTCATTTTGTAACGTTTCGCTCAGTAAAAAAATTCCGGCACAGTAACCTTCCTGCCGCATGCTTCGCATAACATCGACTCCCACGGTACGCGGGATCGGGCGATGTTTTATTCTTAGCATTCTTCGGCTCAACGCTGCCGATTTTAGTTTGTCTTAACGCTCTAGAAATTAATTAACAATGTCTTTTCTCGCCATTCCTGGGTAAATATGAACTGTCAATCACCTGTACGGCATACCCGCGCACCGCGGCCCGTGGTAAACGGGTATGTGCCACACGTGTCTGGAGGAAAGGGTTTGACGACGTAAGCGACAGAATTTTCACGTTATTCATGTCATGAGGAGACAGTGATATTCTTCAAATCCTCTTGCCCTCCCATGCCGATATTGGTCTACACCAAGTTAACGAGGCGATCACGAGAGCACCCAGACGTAGGCGGCTAGATAGATAGATAGATAGATAGATAGATAGATAGATAGATAGATAGATAGATAGATAGATAGATAGATAGATAGATAGATAGATAGATAGATAGATAGATAGATAGATAGATAGATAGATAGATAGATAGAAACGCTCAATGTGCATAAGGTTCGCTAAGAAATGCTTCGCATTTAGAAATATATAGGCACACGTACACACACAGAGTGCTATGAGTGGTTTTCCTGTCTTTTACGTGCGCTACAAGGAAGCTTACTGAAGATGTGGGTTTGGGCCCCACCACCGAAAAATCTTTCAAATGCCAAGCATTTCTTAGCGAACTTCTGCGACTTTGAGCGTATCTATCTATCTATCTATCTATCTATCTATCTATCTATCTATCTATCTATCTATCTATCTATCTATCTATCTATCTATCTATCTATCTATCTATCTATCTATCTATCTATCTGTCTGTCTATCTATCTATCCGCCAACGACTTTGTGCTCTAGTGCCCATTCCGTTAATGGGATGTATGCGAAAATTGGTATGGCGCGACATGACTGTATGACGAACATAAATGGCAGGTCATAGTATGAAAACCATAGCATGCATGTGTTGAACGGCACGATGTAGTACATGTCACGCTCTTGGCGTTCTTACGGCCTTTTCGTTAATTTATTATATACCAAAATTGGCGCGCCGTGAAGAGAGAATCACATAAGGGTGATTCCACGAGAGATCGAACATGCCTGTCCGGTCGCAATTTTTGTTTTGCCTGGGTTTTTTATATGTTATGTGGGCACATTGAAAGCGCACGGAATTGAAAATTTGATTTCCAAGAAACGCTCCCAGCGCGCCAAAAAAATATTTGAAGGTGGCGGCGCGGGCCTCCTGTTTTTGCTCACTACAATGCTTTCGGATTTCACGGCCAAATTTAGCGCGAATGTAAATGATGTCGAAAATTTTTTTTGCTGGTTTTAATACGCATTACTGTGAATTACATCCATGTTTTTTATGCCGTCCTCCAAAAGAAGATGTGAAAAAAATGGCAAACACGGAAGAAATTAAAAAAGGGTCCTAAGTTTGAGGCGCCTTAGCGCATTTGCTATTTCAAACAGAAACTTAAAAACAATGTCAACTATAGAAAAGAGCCTTTGCAGCATTTATACGGCAGATGATTTTCCTACGGGCAGCGCAAAAAATTGTTAAAGAAGCGAGTTTTTTCAAAAAAGTAAGTTTTCAAAAAATAAAATAAAAAAACTCCGGTCTAAATTTTGACGAAAATTTTTTATCAAAGAGCGCTTATGTCAGTGAACACACGGTTTTAATATCATATGTCCTCATTTGCTTTGTTTACGAGATATAACTGGCCAAAATGACCCTTGCTGTGTGTGCACACTTCAGTGCGACTGATGGTTATTAGCTTGCATTTTGCGTAAATCGCAGTTTTAATTATTCTGCTGCAGCAAAACCTTGCTCTGGTGGCTTTTCGTCAAGAAAAATGTCTTCTCAGATTTTATTTGTGTCTAGCGTGTGCACAAGTGGGCTGCTGCCACCCTCTAAATGGCTAACGTGTAAACAGTTTGCAGCCTACAGCCTCGCCTACAATCATCAGAGGAAAGATGGGCGCGCCTGTTCAAGATATCAATCGCTTCTTCTTCCTGAAGGAATGCCTGGTCTACCTCATCGCGGTTAGATGTAGACAGGTTTTCCTTGAGGAGCGTAAAGCAAAGCGGGTGTCGCGAAGATCCTCAGCCTATGACAGTAGCTTCTGGAGGTAGGCAACAACAAAAAAAGCAAGGAAAAGAAATTGCGCAATGAAAACGTTTTCCGCAGCAATCTTCTTTTTGTGAACGCGTAAATTCTTTATTCTTTATTCAAAAATACCCTGCTTTGCCCAAAGGCGTGTAAGCCGGGGGGGGGGGGGGGTTACAGCTTGGAAAAAAAAACAAGTCTTCGTTATAACAGCACACTTGGTCACAAGACAATTGGTTCCACTCTTGTACAGTACGAACAAAAAAAGAATTAGCATATAGGTTCGTTCCAGTCCGGTATTCTTGAATTTTGAGGTCATGATGGAATCTTCTGGACAGATAATGCGGTGGTTTAAGGTAAGTGTCTTTATTTATGCCACTCATTTTATGGTATATCTGAAATAACAATTTCAAACGCAGTTTTCTTCTGCGAGATGAGAGCGCCTCCCATCCCAGTTCATTTTTCATTTCAGTACAGCTGTCACCTCGCTTATACCGACTCAGAACGAACCTTGCTGCCCTGTTCTGTATTTTCTCGATCAGATCAATCGAGGACTTTTGGCGCGGATCCCACACACAACACGCATATTCCAAAATCGGGCGGACAAACGAAATATATGCAGTACTTTTCAGGACAGCAGGGGAGGATCTGAGATTTCGTTGAATGAAATTTAGTGCTCTGGCGGCTTTTGCAACTACCACATGCACATGCCCATTCCATGAACAGTCGCTCGTAAAGGTTACACCCAAGTATTTATACATACATTGATGATCAATGACGCCACCATTAAAAAGTAACGCGTTTCATCCTTTTTCTTTTTTAGTAAAATGCACATGCACACATTTTTTAACATTAAGTTGCATTTTCCACTTCTCACACCATTGCACAACTCGGGTAAGGTCAGCCTGTAATTCAATGCGATCCTGCTCATTTTTTTTATTTTTCTGTACACGACGGAGTCATCAGCGAATAGACGTACTCGAGAAGAAATGCCATCAGGAATATCATTATTGTAAACTAAAAACAGTAGCGGCCCTAAAACGGACCCCTAAGGGACACCCGATGTTACTTCAACCGTAGAAGAAGTGGTGCCATTGAGAATGACACATTGTCGACGCTGTGATAGATAACTGGCTATCGAATTCAATACTTTCTTATCAATATTTGCCCTTTCAAGCTTGCGAAGAAGCAAGGGATGACACACGGTGTCAAACGCCTTTCTGAAATCTAAGAAAACGCAGTCTGTTTGACTGTTATCATCAATCTCGGACACTAAATCATGGTAGAACTCAATCAGTTGTGTTGTGCAAGACAGGCCCCTGCGGAAACCATGTTGAACATCAACTAATAATTTATGTTGAAGTAAGTGTTTCATTATGTCTTTATATAAAATGTGCTCTAGTAATTTGCAGGGAATCGATGTTAATGAAATAGGTCTATAATTGTTGGCCTCTTTTTTGGAACCACCCTTGTGAATGGGAACCACAAAGGCCATTTTCCAGTCCTCAGGCAGAATTCCGGTAGAGAGAGATGTTTTGTATATTAGGTAAAGATAAGATGCTATTGGCCAGGCACAGCGCTTCAACACGCCTGGGGAAGTACCATCTGGACTCGTCTATATTTTTTAAAAGGGATTCCATACCAATCGCGCAGAGTTCAACCGGTGGCATTAATGGTTGAGTTCCCAGAGGTGGCTCCGCCAGCGTGGATAATTTCTCAAAATTCGTTTGAGGTAAAAATACGGAATGAAAGAAATCATTAAGACAAGCAGCTTTATCAAGATCGCTGGACAAGATCTGATCATCGTGGACAATTTCGTTCACTCCGGTTGAATCAGCTCCACAGTTCCTTACGTATCTCCAAAAAAGCTTTGGTTTCGTTTTTATGCTTTCGTTTAGTCGATTGAAGTATCGATCCTTTGCGCTACAACCTTTAGATTTATAGTCCTTAGTTATCTCGACTAGCCTGTTGTACTGATAACTACTATGGGTTCTTTTAAATGCCTTGTATACTCGTCGTCTTTTCCTTATTAATCTAAAAATCGCTGGTGTCACCCATGGCTTCTTGCACTTTTTGAGTTTAACCGCGTTTGTACTTGGCACACACTTTTCTGTTAGTTCTATAACTTTAGCTTTAAATAGTGACCACAGTTGTAAAACATCGGCGTTCTCGCAATGACAATCGAAAACAGGCAAATGAGCAAATAATTCCTGAGAAATGGCAGAGTAATCACCCTTATCATAAAAATATACCTTCCTCAATTGACGGGGCTTGGGTCTCTTGATCTCATGTTTAATAGTTGATACAACAGCGAGATGGTCACTGATACCGGGAATACATGTCACAGAGTCTACAATATTTGGCGAATTACAAAAAAGCAAATCTAAAATCTTATTTCTTGTGGCCACTGTAACGTATTGAGTAAGACTGAACGTATCAACGATCTTTTTCATGGTGATGTTCTCACGACAGCCAGTCAAGGCGATACATGTTCCATTAGACCACGTCAAATCCGGTAGGTTGAAATCACCGGCAAGAATAAACTGTTCTGATGTTTTCGAAATTATGTCGTACAGTTGCTGCAACGTATCCGGGTCAGAATTTGGCGGTCGATAAAATGTTCCGGCAACAAATTTCGTATTATCAGCAAGGGTCACCGTGCACCAGACCGATTCTACGTCATCGTATCCGATATCAAGTTCCGATGACTGTAAGGAAGAGTGAACTAACAAGAATACCCCTCCAGCTGTTCTTGTCCTATCATTTCGGTAGACGTTGAAGCGGCTAGGAAACAGCTCGCTATCATTGATTGACGGTATCAGCCACGATTCTGTCCCAAACACTATTTCTGCCTTCGTCGATTCAATTAAGCCCGCGAATTTATCTATTTTATTCACAATACTTCTACAGTTTACGACAACAGCTGTTAGGTTGCGTGAGGATGAGGCAGTCTTACGAGCAGGGTGTCACTTCTTTTGAGCGGGAACTACCTTTTCTTTGACTTTGTCCCACGTGAAGACCTTACCATCAACAATTAGTTTGTCAAAACTTAGTTTAACCTTGCTACTGCTGTCTGCTAGTTCTGTTTTAGCGTGGTTCCACAATCGTTTTCGGATTTCTCGTGTTTCTGGTGCATAGTCCTGGCCTACACTGTACTCAGACCCTTTGAATTTTTTCGCGTTTTTAAGGACATCCATTTTTTCCTTGTCGGAGGAAAAATTAACAATTGGCCGGTTGAACTTCTTGCTGAATCGACCGACACGGTGTGCTCTTTGTACTGACGTCAGTTCTATTGGAAGGCGAGTTAGACAGATGCCCTTAATCAGTTCCTCAGACTGCTGCCACGTTTCTCCCTTGTCATCTTTAACGCCGTAAAAGACCAGGTTGGCCCTTCGGCTTCTATTTTCAAGGTCAACGTCTTTTGTTTGCAGTTCCTGAACTTTCTTTTCGAGCTGTTTGACCACATTTCCCTGCTGTTCTACTTTCTCGTTAAGAACTTCAATCTGTCCTTCAGTTTTACCCAATTTATGGTTTATTTCAGATAGCATAGCTTCATGTTTTGCAAGTTTTTCCTGGATAGTATCCAGTTTCTTCATGATGCTGTTCTGACCTGCCTGCAAACCCTTGAGCAAGTCTAGTTCAGTTTCACCGCGGGGGCCTGGATTCATCTCTACATCACCGGAAAGCAACAATAATAAAATCAAATACAGTACCCGATTAGTAAACAAACGGAGCTTTCTATGGCAAGCACGTTCTTTCGCTCGCTTGCTACAACTACAAACAGAGCACGTCGTCGTCGGAGGAGCCGGCAATGCACAAAGTAATCTACGTACATGAAACGAGCAGTGTTCACTAACCTGCAATACCAACATAGGTATTAACTGCATGTCGGCCAGCGTGCCGGCTCCAAATCCCACGAAGGCATGTAGTCGTGCGCTTAAATAAGGTTGCACATGGTCACGTGGATCCTGATACTGGTGAGTCTCTGCCATATCACTTTCGATGCCGACGGTATCGCTGGCGTTCCTGTCGTAGAAGATGGCTGGCGATTCATTGAGGCAGTCCCTTGCAGCCAAATGGCACAATGTCGTTTCCGCAAGCGCCTTTGGAAATAAAGCGATCACCGCCCCTTGACCGATTGCGTCGGAATCCGGTGCGGCTTGAAGAGCGGCAAGAACCTGCAATACCAACATAGGTATTAACTGCATGTCGGCCAGCGCGCCGGCTCCAAATCCCAAATCGGCACAGAACAATCCGAGGTAGCCATGGGCCGCGCGCATCGCTTGTAGTGAACAGCTAGACCTAGAGCAAGTCGATACGTTTATACTGAACGGCGCCGCACAAATTATCTCACATCTGCGCACCTGTCATGAATGCCTTTCCAGAACTGCTCACGGTTTAACATTTTATGACTAAGTGTGTCTAAGCGCTTTGGGCTGTAATAATTAATTTGTAAGCCGCACTCTTTGTCAAAATGAAGGGTAATGTCCGTCTGGCGCCACCAATGACCTCTGCTGTCCTTGACGTGGGAAAGCACTTTAGTAAAGTGGCAACAAAACATTATAAATTGGGCAGCTTCGGCCACTCATGGCTTAATCATGCCGCACCGCACGTTTTCTGGCTGTTCAAACGCTGAGGTAAAGGTCGAGATGATACAGGAAGACGTTATCTGCGACGCCGAAAACATGTGATAGCGGGAAGTGAAATAAACGGCTCGGAAATCATTGAGCTAAGTTTTTACAAATGTTGTTTAGGCACAGTGTGCGTCGAATGGGGAAGATGGTTAGGGTGTACAATGCACGTAATGGAAGGGAAGCAAGCAGGCAGTGAGAAAACAACTGCATAACAACGCGCCTGCTGATTGTGTTAGTTACAGATTAAGTTGGCCTTCGCTGCATACAGATGCTTTATTTTGTGTGCAAGGAGAGTTTTGACAAAGTGACCTAAACCATGTGTTGGCGGTGTGTCGCGTGCTTCTGATTAGCGAATACTGGCGGGGTAAGTTGAGATTATAAGCTGCAAACAGCGTACGCGTTAGGCCGTTAGAGAGCGACAGCAGCCCACCCCCGCACACGCTAGACACAATTAAAGTTTGAGAATACATTTTTATTGACGACAAGACACCAGAGCAAAGTTTTACTGCAGGAAAATAATTAAAACTAGATTTACATGCAATGCAAGCTGATGACAACCATCAATCGCACTGGAGTGAGCACACACAGCAAGGGTCATTTTGGCCAGTTATATCTCGTAAACAAAGCAAATGAGGACATATGACATTAAAACCGTGTGTTCACTGACATAAGCGCTCTTCGACAAAAAATTGTCGTCAAAATGGAGAACAGTTTTTTTTATTTTATTTTTGAAAATGTACTTTTTTGAAAAAACTCGCTCCTTTAACTATTTTTTTCTTTTTTTCCGCTGGTTGTAGGAAAATGATCTTCTGCATAAATCTTGCAAAGGCTCTTTTCTATATTTGACATTGTTTTAAAGTGTCTGTTTATAATAGCAAAGGCGCCAAGGCGCCTCAATCTTAGGACTCTTTTTTGGCTTCGGCCGTGTTTGCCATTTTTTCACATTTTCTTCTTTTTGAGGACGGCATAAAAAAAGCATGGATGTAAATCACAGTAATGCGCATTAAAACCAGCAAACAAATTTTCGACACATCATTTATAGTTCGCGCAAAATTCGGCCGTGAAATCCGAAAACATTGCAGTGAGCAAAGACAGCAGGCCAGCGCCGCCACCTTCAAGTATTTTTTTGGCACGCTGGGAGCGTTTCCTGGAAATAAAATTTTCAGTTCCGTGCACTCTGAATGTGCCCCCATAACATACAAAAAAACCCAGGCAAAACAAAAATTGCGACCGGACAGGCATGTTCGATCTCTCGTGGAATCACCCAAAAGTGACAGGTCGTAATCTGCAAATCTTGACATGCATGCCGTGTACGCATGATGTACATGACGTGGTCTTGGGGCGCTCGCGGATGTTTATTTGAATGGATATGTACCAAAATTGGTATCGCGGGACGTTTCTGTATGACGATCATAAATGACAGGCGGTAACACAAAAATTATGGCATGTATGTCATGTACAGTATGATTTACGTATCACGCTCATGGTGCGCTCGCGGCCGTTTCGCTAGCTTGATATACACTAAAATTGGTAATGCGTGACGTGACTGTATCGCGAATATAAGTGGCAGGAGGTAACATGAATATCATTTTATACATGTCGTGTTCGGCATGATTTACATGCCACGTTCACAATGTGCTCGCGGCCGTTTCGCTAGCTTGATCTACAACAATTTTGGAATTGCGTGACACGACTATATGAGAAACATAAACGGCAGGTTGTAACACGAGAATGATGACATGCATGTCATGCGTGGCATCTTTCAAACGCCACACTCATGATAGACTGGCGGCCGTTTCGCTAGCTTGACATATACGAAAATTAGTATGGAGTGACATGACTATATGAAGAACAAAAAGGACAGGTCGTAACATTAAAATGAAATGCATGTCATGTACGGAATGATTTACATGCCACGTTCATGGTGCTTTCGCGACCGTTTAGCTAGTATGATATGTAGCAACATTGGTATGGCGTGATGTAAGTATTTCACGAACTCACATGAAGATCACGACATCAAAATTATAATATGCATGCCATGTACGGCATGAAATACATGCCGCGCTCATGCGCTCGCGGCCATTTCACTGGTTTGATATAAACCAATAATTCTATGGCTTGATATGAGTCTATGACAAAAATTATTGCAGGTGGTATCAAAATTGACATGCAAGTCATATACGGCATCATTTACATGCCACGCTGATGGTGTGCTCGCGGCCGTTTTGTTATGTGATATGTATCAAAAATTGGTATGGCGTGACGTGAGTGTACACAGAACATAAATGGCAGGTCGTAACATGAAAATTATGGTATGCTTACTATATATGGTGTGATTGATATGCCACGCTCTTGGTTCTCTCGCGGCCATTTCAGTTAGTTTGGTATGTACCAAATTGGTATGGATGGGACAAGAGTGTATGACGTAGATTAGTGACAGGTTGTAAGACGGAAATCATGGTATGTATGCCATGTACGGCATGATTTACATGAAAGGGTCTTGGGGCGCTCGCGGCTGTTTCGTTAAATCGATAGATACTAAAATTGGTATGGCTTGGGATGACTGTATGACGAACACAAATTGCAGGTCGTAACATAAAAACCATGACATACATGTCATAAACGGGAAGATTTACTTGCGACGCTCATGGTGCGCTCGTGTCATGAATGCCTTTATTTGCCTCAAAGACATCTCGTCACTGATTGCTTCGCATCACATCGATTCCCACAATGCGTGGGATCTGCCAAATATTTTTTGTACACGTAAAATAATGATCATTAATTTCCTAGTTACACTACCAAACTTAAGAATAACAAATATTGTCGTGTTTATCACAGCCAGGCTGCTCTCGTTTTCGCATACGAAATCTACATTGAGGCGAAAGGATTTAGGGCTATTGAAATGTCTAATTAACAAGTACTCCTTAATTACCCGTTTTCATTGTGGTTGTTTTAAAACCATGGTAGATTTAAAACGGCTACGTACAAGCGATGCAAAAAGCATTCCGAAGTCGTGACTTCGGAATGCTTCGGAAAATTCGTGTTTTAACCGTATATTTGTCTGTGCTCAAATATTCGGCAAAAACCGACATGAATTTCCGAAATCAATTATGATTCGAGCAAGAAAAAAATAATTAATTTTGGAAATGTTGAATATTTCAACAGCCGTAACTATGACCTGTCAATTATTTTCGTCACACTCATATCATATGCCATGTCGATTTTTCTAAATATGAAGTTATTGAAGCGGCCACGAGAGCATCACGACCATTTCAGGCAAACCATGACGTTCGTGACCGGCATCACACGATTTCGACGGGTCATTTATGTTCGTCTTACCGTACACTAATATCATGCCGCCCCAAATTTGCTATATATATGAAGTTAATGAAACGGCCGAGAGACCACGAAGACGAAGGCGGCGAGATAGATAGATAGATAGATAGATAGATAGATAGATAGATAGATAGATAGATAGATAGATAGATAGATAGATAGATAGATAGATAGATAGATAGATAGATAGATAGATAGATAGATAGATAGATAGATAGATACGCTCATAGCGGCTTTGATTTGCCAAAAAATGCTTCGAATTTAAAATGATAGGATATACTTAGCGCACAATGGTCGCATATTATCACGATGGATCATCAGCCAGACTGCGCCCACTGCATGTAAGAAAGGTGAATACGTACCTGTGAGGAGAGAGCCTCTCCCATGTTCCTCCAATTAACTCGGTCCTCTGCTTGCAGCGGCCACGTGTTATCCCCGCAAACCTCGGAATCCTATCTGCCCATATTTCTCACTCCCACTCGCGCGTTTGCCTTCTCTTGCAACCTAGTCTGTTACTCTTAATATTAAGCGGTTATTTTGCCTACTCGCTGCATGGCATGCCCATTTCTTTTTTATTTCTACTGAGATGTCCTTAAAATGCGCTTGTTCCGACCTCCCAGCTTTCCGCCATGATAAATCTCTCACCCTCTCAGCTCTTTTCTTGCCCCTTGATGTATTTTTAGTTACATGGCCGGCTGTGTTATCGTGTATTTAACTTGAACGAGTAACTTTAACCGGTAAGATTATGTGCCTTTTTCTTGAGGGATACTGGCAAACTACCGTTCTGAGAGTGCGCTCCGCCTCATCCTTCGAGTGTCTCCTGTTTCGGATCTACGGACCCATGATCGATTCCAGTGCATCGCTACTTATCGTAAAGCGTTCTTTTCTCCCTGGACTATTGAACATTAGCACGCTGGAGGGGCTCTGCTTTCCTTGTCCAATTCAGCAGTCATACTTTGCACTTTGGCCCTTGAGTTACTCAGCAAGGTCTGGTGTAGATTGGGACAAAAAGAACATTACGCGCGACTTGGATTGTCGAGCCAAGCGGAATACAAGCCCATTACAGTCACCGTCCCAAATCGCCCTTTCTGGCTGGAGCAGAAAGTGGTTTCTCCGCCCAAAATATTTACTTCCTTTTCGGCGTTGATGCGTTGATACTTGCATGGCGATCACTTTATCGAACAGTCCTACTACGCTGCAATGGGAGTACACACTACCTGCCGAAACTGCACTTTATATATATATATATATATATATATATATATATATATATATATATATATATATATATATATATATATATATATATACGTAGATTATGAAGAGTCTGTATTCGGTTGCCGTAAAATAATTAGGAAAAAAGTATACGCTTCAAAAATACTGGTTCTTCTTTGTCGACGTTTCGATCGAAACGTCGACAAATAAACAGTTTTTTAGAAGCGTATACCTTTTTCCTATATATATGATATATATATATATATATATATATATATATATATATATATATATATATATAGATATATATCTATATATATTATATATATATATATAGGCAAACATCGTAACACCTGATGACGAATAGAGACGTCAATTACGGCAGTATTGGTTGTCTGAACCTCTCGGAAGGGCATTTCACTTGCGGTCTCTCGCTTTTCCGTTTGGGTTTCGTAAGCAACATTCGTCGAAATTCATTGCTTCGCAATAATTATCAGCGTCCGTTTCAAGGAAATGTCAAAGCGGCAATTGACGGCCCGCAGCGAATGCTCCAATTCTTTGATTTCACCCCACCATATGTATACACTAAACAAATGTTAATGTAATATCTTTAGTTACTGCGGTAAGTGATGTCTCCAGTCTTGGCGAGATGGCTGCCGCTACAGAAAAAGTAATGATGCAGGCAACACGCAAAGAAGGCATTTCCCTTGTCTCTTAGGATGCTGGGAACGTTTATCTATATATATCTATATATATATATATATATATATATATATATATATATATACACATACTATATATATGCTATCACGCTGCACGATTTCAAGTAAAACGAACGGCGTTACGCAAAGCATACCTAGTTTATATTGTTCCTAGTACACTGGAGCAGCCACTACTCTCTTTCGGTAATGAGAGTTAATTATGGTGGCATATGTATATTTGTAACTCGAGCAGTGCTCACCAAATCACCAAATGTTAATGAGCCATATGTAGGCATGTTTAGGTGACCTCTAACTGCGCTATTGTGAACAACGTACTAATTGCGCGCTTATTTTTCCCGGCTGATAAAGAAAAACCGCGAAATCTCAAAAGTGACACGTCACGTGGCTACACTGTCGCGCACGTCAACATGCTGCGCCCTCAACAGGCTCACCGTAGGGTAGCTAGTATAAAGGAAAGGAAATCGCCCTATCTGCCATTCCCCGGCCGAAGAAACGCACCGCTTTGGTCTTGAGAGTAATGTATGAGGCCCGTGTACATAGATTTAGGTGCACGTTAAAGAACCCCTGGTGGTCGAAATTTCCGGAGCCCTCCACTACGGCGTCTCTAATAATCATATCGTTGTTTTGGGACGTTAAACACCAGATATTATTATTATTATTATTATTATTATTATTATTATTATTATTATTATTATTATTATTATTATTATTATTGGTGTTGCAGGGCAAGGCCGTAATCATGACAGCACTCCTGCCACATTATTAATGAGAACAGCGAACGTGAGATCTGTATATTGACTGTGGCATACGATCGAGTGGAATGAATCCCAGCAAGATTACGACGCATGTTGGCGCCCGACCTGTAGCCTTGCCAAAGTGCAAAACGCTATCTCTGACAACGAACAACAGGCAAAGCGGTTGCTTGTAGTAACCTTTTTTGAGGGTGCTGCTTTCTTTTGCCGGCGGGAGCGTAGTCACATGTTATTTTTCATATTTCGCGGGCTTCTTAATCAGCCGGAAAAAATGAGTACGCAATTAGTACCCTGTTGAAAATAGCGCAGTTAGATGTCATTTGATAACGCCTACATATGTCTCATTGACATTTTGATAATTACGTTAGTACTTGTCGAGTTAAAGATGCAATTAATTATTTATACCTCATTAACCCTTTCGGCCCTGGCGGTGTCAATTGACACCATCACACAAAATTTCCCCTAGCACCTCGGAAATGAAACCAAAACTGGCCATTCTTGGGGGAATACTTCTTCAATGATCCCCACTGCGATTGACACCAAAAATTGTGCCGCGCTTGCGGAGCTGAAAGCCGCAAAGAAGAAGAGGCGTGACCGAAGTCATGGGTGACGCTGAGGCGGGTCAGCTGAGGCGGGGAAGCGCCATTTTTGAGTCGACGTACTGAAGCTGTTTCAATGAATATCACACGGAAAAAGGAGACGTGGTTCACATTTTGTGTACTCTAGTGAATAGCAGGAAAAAAGATGTCATTTTTTTTCATTTAACAACCGCTGAGCCCTCATCACCTAATTTGGTGTCTGTAAATCCATTAATACTTGCACCACTGGCCCAATTTTTCGTTTGTGGTCTTCTGACGTATAACTATTAGGAAAACGTGGACAAAAAATGTCCCCGACAAAATAAAAAATCCAGGGCTGAAAGGGTTAACAAAAAAATCGTGGTGGTTACTCCACTCTACTGTGTACAATATGTACTAGGTTTGCTTCGTGTAACGGCGTTCCTCTTCTTTTTATTGCGATACAAATTATATGGCAAGTCTCGGCTGATTTTTGCCGTCGCAGTCGCCGCCGTCATGCACCGTATATATATATATATCAGCCACAAAGAAAAATAATTCAGAAGGACTTCCCGACGCGCGGAATCGAACGGGCGAACTCTCGCTTTGCAGCACGCGCCGTTAGACGGTTAGGCCACCTACAGTACCGTCTTTCAGCCTGCTCATGGCGAGCTATTTATATACATCATTTACTTCAGCATGCTTTCTTAGTCACCACATAGATGGCGCGATGTGCGCGCGTGGCGCGCTTTAAATATCGTCACCGCGCTCCTGCGAACGCCGTTGCTCTTCGCCCTACAGGGCGTGGTCGCCTTCGTGCGCTTATCTCGAGGAAGGAAGGGGGCGGCCGGGGGGAGAGCTGGGTGCTGTATGTCTTGTGCTTTCCACGCGATGTTCGCGCTGAAGTCACAGAGCGTGCGAAGGTCACTTCGCTCGCTGCAGCGGCCGCGTTTGCGAAAAGAGCGCGCTGTTCAAACAGAAATAAGTAACAACTGTAACAGATAGTTCGCGCTCGTCCTGTGTGTACCTGTTGGTTCGTTTCGTTCGTCCTGCTTTATGTTTGAGCAGTGCGCTTCTAGTGTCGAGCTCTGACGCATGATAGTTCGCATTCGTCCTGTATGCGTTCTTTTCGTGCGTCCTTTGGGCTCGAGCGACGCGCTAGCAATTACGAGCTGCTTTCCGTTCTTCGCGTTACATTCCACTTTATTCTATCGCGTTCATTGCTTCGCCGTTGCGGCGAAACTGTGACTTTTTTAGATCATGCTGCGTGACAGTTGGCACGCCGTATATTGTCACGGGGTTGTAACAGTGGAGAAGGCAGCAGTCGGCGTGTTCAAGATGAAACTCGTTATTTATCCGAAATTGTGGCCGGGAAATGAAATCTCAAACTACAGCAATACACGCGGTATACTGATAGCGGCGAACAGGGCGTCGGTTGTCGATAAAATTGAACCGCGGCAAGGCACGCCGGCATTCCATACATGCGGCATCGAACATTCGAACCTGCTTCGAGCGTTCCTAACCGTCCTTGCGCGTCAAACCCGAATGCATTAAAATAAAAGAAGAAGCGGGAGTGGCAATTCCCCCTCTGAAAAAGCATCGTCCGATGCTTGTAACAATACATGGAAGGGGAAAAAAGTGCATACACAATAAAATACAGTTATAAAGGAAAAAGAGAAAAAAGCAGAATCCTTAGGTTCACTAACCTGTATAAAACGGCTTAAGGCGCACGACATGGATGACTTCAGGTTGTGCGCGGCGCCGCTGAGAGTTCGTGATGCCGTCCGGGATGATCTCCGGAGCGCCGAGTCGTCGAAGCACCTTGTATGGCCCGAAGTATCGCCGATGAAGTTTTTCATTAAGTCGACGTCGGCGTATCGCCGTCCAGACCCAAACACGGTCACCGGAGTGGTACTCCATGTGGCGTCGTCGAATACTCTAGTGACGGCTGTCGACCCTCTGCTGGTTCTTGATGCGCAGGCCGGCGAGTTGTCGGGCTGCTTCGGCGCGTTGCAAATAAGCGGCAACGTCGAGATTGTCTTCGTCGATGGCATTTGGCAGCATTGAGTCGAGCGCCGTAGCTGGGCTCCTTTCGTAGACCAACATGTAGGGCGTCATCTGCGTCGTTTCTTGCACGGCTGTGTTGTATGCGAAGGTCACGTGCGAAAGGATAGTATCCCACGTCTTGTGCTCGGCATCGACGTACAAGGCCAGCATGTCGGCCGATGGTCTTATTTAGACGCCCGGTGAGCCCATTGGTCTGTGGGTGGTAGGCGGTGGTCCAGCGGTGGCTTGTGTTACTGTATCCCAAGATCGCCTGAGTTAGGTCAGCAGAAAAGGCCGTACCTCTGGGGTGATAGGGACCTCTGGGGCTCCTTGACAAATGACGATGTTCTAAACGAAGAACTTGGCTACGTCGGCGGCACTGCCTTTCGGCATAGGCCTTGTTTCGGCGTAGCGGGTGACCTAGTCAATAGCCACGACGATCCATTTATTTCCGGAAGTCGGCGTTTGGACGGCCCCAGTAGGTGCCAGTAGGTGCCAGACGATGGCAGTCCTCGCTTGAATACCTTCAGAACAATGGCGGTCGTGTCCTCGAGGTATTCCACAAGGACCCTGTGTTCATGATCGGCTCTCTGTCGTTCAGCGAAGTGGTCAGGGCTTATGGTTCATAAGAAGCAGTCATCATCCTGCTCGTCCTGCGGCGATGGGTCGATGGGGGCACGAGATAGGCAGCCTGCGTCGGAGTGTTTTCTTCCGGACTCGTAAATGACGGCAATGTCGAATTCTTGAAGTATTAGGCTCCACCGTTCGAGGCGACCTGAAGGGTCTTTCAAGTTAGCCAGCCAACACCAGGTGTGGTGGGCGCTCACAACTTTCAAGGGCCTGCCATTAGTGATGCAGAACTATCGGTGAATTGACTATCGATAGCATCGATAGTGCAGACAAACTATCGATAGTGCTACTATCGACAGGCTATACAAAGTGAAATCGGTAGTACCAAGGTTAATATTACTGGCAATATAACTGCCCCGCGTATTTATTGTTTTGTTTTGATGTATTTGCGGTTTCACCCACAAAGACTGTTAGCTTAACATTTGACGCAGACCATACCGTAATGCTCAAGGCGCTTTGTTGGGCTAGTTGGTTATGATCCATGAGACTGTTTTGGCGTAGCGCACACCCACAAGGACACACCCCTTGCATCCTTGTGGGTGTGCGCTACGCCAAAACAGTCTCAAGGCATACCGTAATGTTTGAGAAACTTCACGACTGTTTGAGATCATTCTGTTAAGATTACGCGCCGGATGCGAATAGTCAAGTTTATTCTAGAGCTTACGCGAGCACTAGCAATAACGCTGGAAGGTTCGATGACTGATGTATAAAATACAAGTTCCACCGATGATCAGGTTACTCGACGGCCGGCGACTGTGCTCGCCGTTATCAGTGCGCAGCGTGTACCGCTTGTATTTTGGCTTTTAGTTTTGGGTTTTTATTTTCTGGGCAGAAGTTCGCCCAAATAAAGAGCTCCGTATTTACCAGTCTTTCTGCAGCCTTCCCCCCCATCACATCCACGTGACAACACTATCGATAGCGGTGTGGATAATGATACTGTTGCGGGCCGGCCATATTGCCAAAATATTTGTGATAGCCTACTATCAGCTTCGGTTAATTTATGAGCAATTCTTGGCGAAAGAAATAAGTTATTTCCGCAGTGAAAATGGCGGAATATGTCCATCAATAAATTCACATCCAAAAGCAATCAGTTACACCTTACGACTAACAAACTTAGTTCATAATATTTTTTTATCTTGAAATCATAAAATGCAATATAAATTTGAAGCCGCCCAGTTCCACCACATGTAATGGCTTGCTTTCCACTACATCTGAACTGTTTGACTTTATCATTATGTGTCAGCAAAGCACTCTGGTGAAGAACTCAAGCATGTCAACTTTCTTGCCCTTGAGCCTGCTCCTACGGCTCCACTATGTACTACGCGCGCGGGAAACCAAGTTTATTCTGCAATGAGTTCGTGCTGTTGATTTTATACTATCGATAGTACCATCGAATTTTTTCGATGGTACAAGAAAAGCCCTGGATGGAAAAGCTTGTCTCAGGGTCCAGGATGCGGCTACGCCGCATGTCCATGACGAGGTTGTAGTGCCATAGGAAGTCGGCTCCGATTATTGGTTGGCGCACGTCTGCGATGACAAAGAGCCAGCGAAAGGTACGTCTGAGGCCCATGTGAAGAGTCACCGAGATTTGGCCGAAAGTCTGTATAGTCGATCCGTTGACCGCGGTGAGAGGAGGGGAGTCAGGAGGATGGCGTCTTTCAGCCAATGTAGGAGGAAGGACGCAGATTTCAGAGCCAGTATAGAGCAGGTAGCGGACCTTAGTGCGACGGTCAGTAATGTAGAAGAGGCGACCGTTCCTGGGGCCGGCAACAACGGTCGCCGTCACTGTTCGATGGGCGGAACGATTAGGACTTGGGCGGCGAGTTCGTGATGAAGTTAGCGGCTGGTTTGTGCGGAAGGCGGCGACTTGAGCTGTTAGTTCTTCCACCTTTCGGATGAGCTCCTCATTAGGAGCAAGCAGACGCACATAATTGTCGCCACTATCTGTGCTGTTGGGCGAAGGGTTTGGAGGGTGACGAAGCGTGGCCACGGAGGGAACATCAACATACATAATCTTGTCAGCCAACTGAGCCAGAGATTCCAGTGTGGATACTCAAGACGCTGTCAGAATCATGCGGATATGTGTTGGAAGGCGCTGCAGGAATATTTCCCGAAGAAAAGCGGTGTTCGGAGACACAGAGATCGGGCGCCAAGGTCTGCATGCGACGCAGTAGGTTTACGATCGCCGAGCTCCTCTAATGTAAGTAGTTGCTGCAGTCGATGTTGTTCGCTGTCGGTAGCACGCCTGATGAGTGTCTCCGTAAGATGATCATAAGGATGATCGGCTGGAGGAGAGAGTAGAACGTCGCGAACGACCGCAGCAGTATGAGGCGAAAGTGCTCCAACGACATGGTCATACATGGTCAACTGCGAGGTGAGCTGATGACGACGCAGCAATGACCTCACGGTGATGAACTGAAGTTTCGAGTCCTACGACCAGAACTCGGGGAGCTTGAGAGCGGAACCATCGAGCTCGCGGGGCTGCGGGAATGACAACGGTACCTGCTCAGAGGTCATGACTGTCGGCTTCGGGAAGGGCTGCGGTGCTCGCGTTCATGGCAGCTGTGGGCCAAGCGAAGTGGCTGGGGCGAGCGCAAAGCAGGGAGCGAGAGCGGTCAGGCCAAGTCCGGGTCACCAATTTGTGGGAACAGGCAGGCAGATGTCGATGCTATGAGACCACAAATTGTATATTTCGTCTGGAACCATTTTACGCAGACACAAAGCACAGACCCGAAGAAGAACACGCGCGACCGTCTCGTGCTGGTGGCTTCGTCGTTGTCCTCGCTTCCTGTTGAGATTCTTGTAGCCCGCGCTAGTGCGCTACAGGTTCATATCCGGCGGTGTCGCTTTGCCCGACGACAGAAGAACAGACTGTTGGGCGAGTTGGTAATGCATTCTGTAAAAACTGCGCGAAAAACGTGGACAAAGGGACAAACGGACGACACAAGCGCTTGTGTCGTCCGTTTCTCCCTTTGTCCACGTTTTTCGCGCAGCTTTTACAGAAAACCGACGACAGAGTTACCGACTTGGTTCTTAAGTCGATTACGGCGCCGTGGCAGTTTAAGAAGTCCATGCCAAGTACGCATTCCTGGAGAAATGTTGCAAGATCGCGAAGCTCGCAGGATAAGTGCGATTAGCGATGGTGACTCTTGCTGCACAAATTAGATGGCCTCCACCGATCCGGATTGCGGGGCCTTCCCAGGCGGCCTCGACTTTCTTCAACTTCGTGGCGAACGGTCCGCTGATGACAGAATCGTCGGCTCCGGTGTCGACGAGAGCTCTGTCGCTGTGGCCGTCGATAAGAACGTCGAGGTCGCCAGTTTGTCGTCTTGCGCTGCGGTTAGGTCGTGGCGTCGGATCAGGGCTTCGTCGGTTTGTCCGGCTCTTTCGACGTTTCGTCGTCACGTTTTCTTCGGGCCGCGAAATTTTGATGTCAAGGCTCCGTTTGGCTTGCGCCGTGTTCTTTAGATTTTGTCGCGGCGGCGTCGTCGTTGTCGGCGGCAAAGAATCTTCGGTAATTCGTAGTACAGCAACCGCGCCTTCATCGGTTGCTGCCCTTAGTTTTCCGGATACGAGCTAGGTGACCGGCCCTGGGTTCGGCCAGTATATGGTCGGCGTTGGGGAGAGACGTAGTGGTCTGGCAACGGCGATCGGAAAGGTACTCGGGGTGTCCTCTGCGCTTCGGCGATATCGCGTGGTCGTTCACCCAGCTGTGGGCGCGGCGCGTCGATGTCGAACCCACGCAGTCCCATCTGTCGGTACTAGCAGCAGCGGTAGGTGTGGCCAGCCTCTCCGCAGTGGAGCAGAGTGGGTGGGTTGTAGAAGCGTCGCTCATAGCTTTTGCCTGCGGCGGTACCGGCTGAGGAACACCCAGTGACTGTTTGATTTCCTCGCGTACAACGTCAGCAATCGACGTCACTTCAAACTGTGGAAAAGGTGCAAGCTTTTGCAGCTCCTCCCGTACGTTGGCTCGGATCGTTTCGCGCAATTCGTTGGAGCCGAGGGCATGAACACCTGTGTTGTCTTGAAATGAGCGGCGATTGTACTGCCGGGAGCGCATCTCGAGCGTCTTCTCGATGGTTGTTGTCTCCGTGAGGAACTCCTCGATGATCTTGGGTCGGCTTCTCATCAGTCCCGCGACCAGCTCCTGCTTGACTCCTCGCATGAAGGAGCGAACTTACTTCTCCTCGGGCATGTCAGGCTCAGCATATCGGAACAGTCGGTTCATCTTTCCGTCTAGAGTACCACGTTTTCGCTTGGGAGCTCGACACGGGTTTTCAGCAGAGCTTCGGCCCTCTCCTTGCGGACGACGTTCGTGAATGTGGCGAGGAACCTGGTGCGAAAAGTGTCCCACGTTGTCAGGTTTCGTTCTTGCTTCTCGAACCCGGCCCGAGCGGCATCGTCCAAGGCGAAGTAGACGTGCCGTAGCTTTTCCTCACTGGTCCAGGTAGTGAAGACGGCGGCGCAGTCGTACACTTCGAGCCAGCTTTCCGGGTCTCAAATGATGTTCCGCGGAACGTTGGCGTCTCCCTGCGTTGTTGTTGCACGAGTGTCGCGGGCGGTGGCACAGGGGCTGCCATCACCGTCGTGGTCATGGCCTTTGTGTTCCGGGTCTTATCGGGTAGAAGCCCGTACTATGGTGCTAGGTCTCGTTGTCTGCAGCTGGCTAGCTGGTCAGGGTTGGCGTCGATGTCTTCTTCGCGACTTGGACTGGGTTCACGGCTTTACAGGGGCGTCCGGAACATGCAGGAACAGCACCTTCGCCAGATGTCACGTGGTCGTGACGGCGACGAAGGCAGCAGTCGGCGTGTTCAAGATGAATCTCTTCATTTGGCCGAACTTGTAGCTGAGAAAAGAAAACTCAAACTACAGCAGCACACGCTGTACACTGATAGCGGCGAACAGGGCGTCGGCCGTCGATAAAACTGAACCGCGGCAAGGCGCGCCAGCATTTTATACATATGGTATCGAACATTCGAGCCTTATCGCTGGTGGCCGCGTTAGTTCCAGAATAATATCAGCTGTTGGCGTTTGCGCGCTCAAGCCTATAGGAAGATTCTAACATAATCTGGAATGTTCACAGACATTAAAGCGCGGCTTGCGCAAGGAAGCGTCTATGCGTGCAATGGACTTGTTAGATAAAAATGCGCGCGTGGCAATTCATACAATGTGTGTGCGTGTGTGTGCAAGTGAGTGAACGCGCGTAGGATTTATTGACGTTTCGACCGAAGTCTAGGCTTCAGGAAAATACAATGCATTGTGTGAGTGCAGTTAGTAGATCAGCGTATACGTGCCTGTTGGCAGCGCTAGCTCCTTACTCTTGCGTGTTGCCAGGACTTCTACACAAGGTACACCTGTCATGTTTATCGAGAGGCACGCAAACACCAACCGCATTGAGGCATTGACGGCAACAGCCACCAAAGAACTGGAAGCGGGGACCTTGGAGTGTCGCGGGGCTAAACTTTGAGATGGCGGTTAAAACATCCGCGATACAGAACTCCCTACATTTTAAACTTAGATTGTGACATTATTAACACGAAAGTGTTTTATGCCGGGGTCCACCACGGACCCACTGACGCATTTCCGTCACGGATATGACGTTGTAAAATATAAAGACTAACATGGCAAAGAAAAAAACAAGAAGAAAAAGTTCCGCCACCTGGAATCGAACTTGCGACCTCGCGATCCCCAACGCGCAGCGCGAAAAGACTCCGCCACAAACGGCACGTTTTTCGTTGTACTAACGGCGTGCTATTTATATACACCATTTGCCAGTGGCGGTACTCAGAGATCAGGGTACATCAGCGTGTTTTCGTTATTACTAGCGAGATGGCGCGAAGGGCTCGAAGAGCGCGCTTTAAATGTCGTCGCCCCCCGCGTTGAGATGAGCGTGTGTCTCTACATGGCGTGGTCGCTCCTGCGCGCGCGCTTATCTTGTACGTCTAGCGCTCTCACCGCAAGTTTGCGTTCAAGTTACAGAGAGCACGAAGGTCATTTCGCTCACTGCAGCGGCCGCTTTTGCCAAAGGAGCGCGCTGCTCACCAACAAATAAGTTACAACTGTGACAGTTCGCGCTCATCCTGTGTATACTTGTGCGTTCGTTACGTGCTTCCTCATTTGTATTTGACCAGCGCGCTTTAACTGTCGAGCTGCGACAGTTGTTAGTTCGTGCTCATCCTGTGTATGTTAGTTCCGTGCGTCCTTTCTGCTTGAGCAACGCGTTGGAAGTTTCGAGCTGCTTGCCGTTCTTCGCGTGACATTACAACTTGTTGTTATAGCATTCATTCCTTCGCCCTCGGGGCAAAACAATGCACAACAAACGTTCAACTACGTCTGTGAAGACACGTTTTACTTTCGTGTTATACCGATTCCTATGACAGAGGGAGGAACTATGTTTTTTTTTACTACGTTTCTCAGAGGTGGTGTCATGTCCTATGCCGCCTTTTGCTTTAGCACGATGTAGCAATCTTATGAAGCCAATAGTTCTCAGAAGTCATGAGCAGTAAACAGGGTTAAACAAGCAGTAACCGTTGCGTGGGTTTGAAAAGGAGCCAGTACTTAAGGTAAAAGTAGCCAAAGTAGCCATTCCGTTTAATTTTCTCGCCAATATTGTATCCATATAGAACAGAATAGAACAGAAATAGAGGTATGCTGAGTAGTGTTTTTATTATTGAGCAACAAGCAATAGTATTTCGAATCAGCGGGACCATATCAATAACAGCACATTTTTTCCCCTCTTGCTTGCCCTTCAAGCCACAGATAACTTGCAAGAGGAATGCATAAATTTTAATAAACTGAATTTGCCTGCGTATAGTTTATGTAGAATCGATAGAGTTCTTCCCATATACCGATAAGTTTTGGAACATGCCACTCAACAAGTCAGTAAGAACATGAAATGCTGAAGCAGCTTTTCCTTGAAGCTGCACGCCGAATTTTATTAGTGGAATTTACATAATGCCAGCGGAGCTTCAGACAGCTTCCTGAAGATGAACAAGCCAGCTTCACTTTGTGGCAGATCTCTGTTAAGTTCGCCTGTTCATCAGAATTATAAACTATAGCGCGTAGCATCAGGATAAATAGTCGGTAGCGTGAAAAGCGTGCGTGCCTCGCGCACGCACGCAACATCGCCACTCCGTACTTCCAGGTGTGCAGCGCGTACCGTTGTGTTGACTCGATGCGCAACCGTCATCCTGGTGAGGGCTTAGAAACAGTGTATTCTATCTCAAAATAAGAAGAAAAATGGCTTCCTGATGCACCAAAAGAGAAGTTCAGAGAAGCCAGAAAAGAGCCATGGAGACAAGTTAAATTTTTCACCGCCAAATGGGGTCGTAAAGTAGCCAATTTGGCGCAAAAAAGCCACAAACGGGAACCCTCGCCGTTATAACCCTAATCTCTCATAACGTTTGCCTCATGTGCAGAGCTGCACCCGTTTGTAGATACGGAAAGGTTTATGGGGTTTCGCACGGAAAGTGAACACTGTATGCGTGATATAACTTGATCAAGGAACGTAATAAAGGAACACACAGAAATGAGAATGTTAGTTTATGCTTTCCATAGTACTTTTCAAGAGTTCACTGACTTCAAATGTAAGCTGATTATTGTCGTAAGCAATAAACAAAATTTTTGCGCGCCACGGTTTCCACACGAGTGTCCCGGCTTCCGCAAAAAATTGAAATAGAATGTAAAAGGTAAATCTAAAAAACCTAAACTGTAGGCAATGCAGTGGTGGAACAAGAGATTATAATATCGAGGACGCAAAAATGAAGCACGCTGATACGAATGCGTCATGCAGACACACCACGTGTACGAAAATCAGAGGGCGCCTTCACTAGATATCTCCAGTGATGCGCTTTCTTAAATGAGCGCGCATGAAACATCATTGATGGCCACGTCTGACTGGCCAAATGTTAGTCACTTGCTCTTGGTGAATGAAATTGCCGAACGGCTGGCCTTGACAATCTTTCATGATTGAGGAAGGCCAGAATTCGGCTCTCTTGATGCGTCCGCAGCTCCATTTTTGGGAACAATAACATCCGGTTTTCGTGGAGACATCTCATGCTTAGAGGAACGTGCTACAGCGTTAGGAGGCAGCACTTCCGACTTTGAAGCGGCTAGGTTGACCCAGGACTTGCTAGTCTCCAATCGGCTGAACGCTGTGGCCTTCCCCGTGGGTGTGTTGCTTATTTTTGTGCCTACGATGTCCCCGTCGGTACCTTCATGGCCTGCTTCTAAATTCTTGAAGCCCTGCGCATAAACACAAGGGAACAAAATTGTGTTCCATGGCCGTAGAAATAAGAGCCGCAGACGCATTGCTGCAGAATGCTTGATTTTCTCGCTGACCTAACTACGTGACTGTGAAGGACTGCGAAACTTCAAGTGAATGCCACAGTTTTCGAATGTTAAAAAAGCGCAAATAAATTCTCAGACGTTATAGGCCAAACAATCATCTAATTAAACGGTGTGGCGGGTGCGCAATACCAAAGATTAATTTTGAAAAACCAAAATAATTTTGAAAACCTGGCGTATGCACGCATGCACCAGTTCATGAACGTTTTGCACTTAAACCCTATCGAAGTGTGGCCGCTGTGGTAAAAGACATACACTGGAGAAAAGCAACATCGTGGCTTCTAATATCCCGATATATCTGCGAAGCTTTATAAAACTGCGTGCGAGATTACTCGCACTGGACAGTTGAATTAATTTTTCTGTACCTCACAAGTTTGTTTAAACTATTCCTGAAGCGCTTTTCGGATGGACTTATCACCTGCTGATGACATTCATGGCGTTTCTAAATAAAAGTAAAGTAACGTGTCTACTCATTCGAACTTGATTTTTCTCTTAGGTAGCGCAATTCTCTTCTCTTCATCGGTAGCGCAGTTGTTACCAAGCCTTCCCGGTTGATGTCCAACAATTTACGATTACTCAGACGCCAATATTCAACTTTGAAACACCAATATCCAACTAGATGCGCTGCTCTAGAGGAGTTAGTGAACGCTAAATCTCTGGAACGGTCGCATTGCGATGCTGGAGGAATAAAAAGCGGTCCATTCACCATGCATCGAGATCTCTCAAACAATCCGAGACAGTCGAAATTATTAAGGCGTCTCCCACTATAACTTCCCTCAAAATCCACTGCTGGGTATTGGTACTTCAAACGCAAGACATTGATAAAATTTTTCAAACGCGTTTGAGTTTTCCTGAACCGCCCAACTGTAATTATGGCGTGTCATTGCATTTGGCAATGCTTTTATGGGACACTTTTGTACCATGAATAGCACTCTCGCCTGCTCGGAGAAGTCACAACGCCACCTCGCGAACCTGTTTGCCTGAGAAACGTGGGGCCCCAGTGGCAACCACGGAAGCAGTTGACACTCGACTGGGCAAGAAGCTGCTAGCCAGCCGCTTTTCTTCAATGAGGCTGGCATCCGTGCCGAAGGCGTCAGCCGTGTGTGCAGCGTCCGTCGCTGCGCCGTTGGCTTGTGTGCCAGTTCTCTTCAAGCTTGATAAGTAGGCGAATTCATAGCTTGTATGCGTAGCTTTGCTTACGTTGGCTGTATTTGTATCGGCCCTACTTGTAAATGGTTGAGCAGTGTCCGTTGGCGTTGTTTCTTCTCTAACTGCATCGCCTCAAGTCCTGTCGCCTTCTCGAAGCACCTGCAGCGTATGTATAGAGCCATTTGGTTAACTGATACTCCATTCCTGCCACCGTAAGAATCCTATAAATAGCGCGTTTCATCTCCTGTGGTCGAAGCGTGTACACAAAACCAATTTGTCAAGGCCAAAATGAGATACGTGCACTGTAGGGCAATGTAATGACGAATCTCATGAATCAATAATTTCAGTGTTCATAACCATTTCGTATCAAGCGGTAATGGATTTCATTTTTTGCTTCTGGAATGTAACAGCAAAAAAAGAATATGGCTATTTCATCGTGAAGGCCACAGTTTACGAATCCTTGCGTCCACGCATTGCCTGCACCTGGGGCTCAATTGTAAATAGACTATTTGTTATTAGCTCGCTGCCGTGTAAGAGTACGGCCACGCTAGCCGTAAAACGCGCGCGGCATGCGGATGCGGCAGAAATCAGGAGTTCCGCGGTGGCCAGTTGGAACTCACTCGATACTCCATTTTGCGGCAAATGCTTCGTGCCGCGTGGCTAATGAACAATCCGGAGCGACGGGGTTGACGTCAAGGAGCCATATCAATCGAACCGCCACTACTACGTGCCAAGTTCTCAATCGAGACAGCCTGCAGTTCAACGAAAGCGCAACTACACAAAGAGAAAAGAATGCTTCTCCGTATTTCTCGCTCATTGAACGGTATGGGTGTCGTAGTTCCTGAATGGCAACCAGGCCTCTTAATGGAAGAGTTACATGAGAGGCACTCAGCAATTGTGAGAAGCAAATGACTTGCACGGATGGCCAGCGATCGATGCTGACATCGAAAAGCGTGCCAAAATGGTCAAGCTTGCGAGGAGCAACGTTTGGAACCCAGCGCTGCAGGGCTGCAGCCGTGGCCGTCGATGATATTGCCTTATAGAAGTTCATTTGGATTCTGCGGGTCCCAAGGGCAACGAGATACTTTTGGTTCCAGTTGACGGCCATCCAAAATAGCCTTACGTCTTTGTTGTGAATCAAACCTCAGCAGATAAAACTATTCAGTGCTTCAGAGAATTCTTTGCTAATTGTAACGTACTTAAGCCATCTCGGAGCAAAGCCTGATACCTGCGCGTCGGACCACTCCCGCACGAACGGTAGAGCAGAACATTTTTTGCAGTCACTGAAGTCAGCCATAGGAAAAGGAGAACAAAAGGAGCGTAGAGACATCACGTTATAAAAATTCCTGTTCCAATAACGAAACACCCCTCACGCAACAACAAAGGAAACACCTGCCGAACTGCTTTGGGAAGAAACCTCTGGAGACGCCTGGATGCGGTAAAGCCTGTGGCAGAGGGAAGCGTTCGCAAAGAACATTTCAAGCAGATGGCTCGACGACCGAGTCAACTCTGTGTTAGCCGGTAGTGACCCTGTTTTCGTTCACAATTATTGAGGCTCTACACGCTGGGTCTAAGATATCATAGCAAGATTCACTAGACCGGTTCCCCACAACTTGTATGCAACTATATCGCTGGGATTTTAACACGACCGTGTTTTATGCCGGTGTCCACCAAGACTTTCATGACGTATTTCCGTCACGGAAATAGGTCAGCAAGATGAACACCATCAACTGGCACAGAACAAAATCTATAAGAAAAAGTTCCGCTGACAGGAGTCGAACCCATACCCTCTCGGTCCGCGACGATGGCTGGTGGGCGTTTCGTTTAACCCACTGAGCTACCGCTAAACACATAACGGAGGCTACATGAACGCGCCTTCTATCTCTCACACTTTCCTCTCACAGTGCTGGATGAATGGATGCTATGGGCGTCCCTTTTATAACGGGTTGTTGGCATGTGTGCCAACAGGCTCGAAAAAAAAAACGCGCTGTTGCTGCGACAGTCCTATTCGGCGTGTTTCCAACAGAAGCGTGGTTTCGTTTAACACAGCGCGAGGTGGTGGCTTTAGCGCAAGCCTCGCACATAGCATCCATCCATATGGAAACATAGCTCTCTGACGCTTGCGTGGCTGTCGCACCGCGTTCCCACTCACCCTGTGAGAACTAACTGCCAGGATAGAGGGAATACACGACGCGAGTAGCGTTTCAATTCGCGTTTCACGACGCTTTTAAGGAGTGCATATCGAGTATCAGTGCTCATTATGTACTTGTTTATGCCATATTTGCGCGGGATTCACCATGTGCGGTGTCCACGTATTGTTAGGAACTTCGGCTACCGCAAGAGGAAATCATTATCATGGGCGTTAGCCTTCGGTACGGAGATGTACCACTAGGCGTCAACGTGAGTGTGTCCACATCAGGCAGTGATACATCTGCCCAACAACAATATAGAATATACAAGCTCTGATATACCAAAGCAATCAACTACTGTGACGACACGTTTCACTTTCGTGTTATACCGATTCCTATGACAGAGGGATCAACCATCTTTTTATCCAAATGGCGAAGGCGCCACAGTCAGCTACTTCCTCGTGAAACAGACATCGGTTGAGAGTTCGCTGACCGTTTGTGTGAACGAGCAGTCCCCGTCACCTCTAGCATTCAAGAGACGCCTCAACAGCAGAGAGAGGCACAGCCAGCACCACCATAGAACACTCGAGAAGTGCGACCATATCCACAGCGAAGGCCCCAGCCTCTGTAGAGGTACCAGTGTGACTAAGTGCAAGGACTGCGTTGTTATTTCTCCACAAGGCGGGAAAGATACATCCAGCTGCACTTACAGTAATCGAAAAGCATCAACGAGCAACTATGACAGATCACAAGGACAACTGTAGAGTGGTGGAAAAGAAGCAGAAGGACCCTCATGTCGCTTAGCGGGGAAATCCACAGCATATGGTCGTCCTGCTGCCTTAGGCTAATTTCTTTGTTGGTTACCTCAAGTACTAGCCAGCCTTCTTTTCCGGAGCGCAACTGTTAAGTAAACAAGAACATTTATGTTAAAATATCATGAACTCCTCTTCATCAAAGCACTCACAAAATGTTCGGAATATTTATTAACTTGTGAGACTAATAATACTACCTAAGTAATTAATGAGACATCGGCTAATTACCCCGATAAAACGGGATCTGCCTATAACTGGTATTCTCTATTCGCTTTTACTTATGATAATCTCCACCTAGCGCGCAGGGCGGTCCCTCTCCATCTTCCGCGCAGGGCAGTCTGCGCAAGCCGGCTTTCGGCGAGTGGCGTCACCACGGACTCGGGCCAGCGGGGCGGGAGGCGTTTAAACACCCCCCGCCCCCCCACGCCTAGCCCTTTCTGGTTTACTCGTGTTCGGGAAAAAGGGGATCCTGGGGGTTCGGTGCTTCAACATTTAGGGCCCCCGGCGGAGGCAACACGCCGGGGGGCCGGCGTGTTGCCTCCCCTTTGCCCACAGCCTAACGTAGACGGCACCTGACCCACCCAGGGGAAATCGGCAGTCGCCTTTTGCTGCCTCTTTCTCTCCCCGCATTTTTGTCTTTCTGACTCACTTTTCATCTTTCCTGTCTTATGCTCACTTCTTTTACTTCCACGTTTCTGGGCGGCAAGGGTTACAACTTGTCGGAATAGCCAAGCTTGGCCGAGGAGCATTAGGTTATAGCAACGATGTACAGCTGGCGTGTGCAAGCCATGCAAACTCGTACTGTCCCCTTGTTGGCGTCCCTGGTGGGTGGGTGCCATCATTGCCAAAAAAACTACATGTGTTATGCATAGAGCATTCTCACCTCTTCCTGATGGTACCGCCTTAAAGCATGTGCGCACCGAAGCTTCCTTGAACTTTGTCCCTGAGCACACAGAATGATTCCGTAGATACCATTTAGTGCATAGTCTGAAGCCTGAGAAACTAGTCTGAGCAATTTTTCCTTTCCTTGTGGCCAAATCCCTGACTGATACCATTTGACCATGATACAAAGCAACCAAAATGGCAAGCGGCGACCTCCTCCTTGAGGTTCATGACGAGCTACGACACGACAAACTAGCTGCACTAAAAGTGTTTGGTGGTACCCCTATCACCGCTCTTTGAATACTGTCCGTGGCGTGGTCTCAAAAATCGACTTCATTGAGCTTAGCGAGGCGGAACTATTAGAGGGTTGGCAACAGGAAAATGTCATTGAAGTACGAAGAATCAAAACCAGAAGAGAAAACAATAAAATCCCCAAAAACACTTGATAGTCACGCTTGCCTTCAGCACGTTACCAGAGTTTCTCGAAAGTGGGTACACCAAAACTGGTGTCAAACCGTACATCCCAGACCCGCGTAGCTGATTCAAGTGCCAGAAATACGGCCACGGCTCGTAGACCTGTCGGAGTCAGCTTACTTGCGTCAAATGTGAAGACAAGGATCACTCCTCTGAAAACTGTACCGGTAAAATATAGTGCATCAATATAAAGGAGACCACCCTGCATATTCTCGATCATGCACCACTTGGAAAAAGGAACAAGAAGTCGTCACATTGAAAGCAAAGGAAATATTGCCTATCGCAAAGCTAGGAAACGATTCTCGATTTTTCAGAGCAGATCCTATGCTAATGCGGCACGTCAGTGGGAGCGTCGCACCGGCCATCGCCAGTTAGCAGCCCCCGCGGTGGTGGCAGTCAAGACTACGCACCCAACCAGCAAATAAGCCCGGCGACTCCAGGGTCATCGGGCCTGAAGACTTCGTCTCATGAGGTGAGTTCTGAAACACGAAATTCGTGCTCGCTCATGTGGGCATCCAGTGCCTCCCGCGAGGCAACGGCCACAACGCCTGCGCCTCTAGCGCATAAAGAGAGACGCGGCTTGCTGGAACAAAAGAAAAAGAAAAAAATTGTGGGTCCGGTTAAGGGCCCTTGAACATCACCCGCATTCCTCGATCCCACATACAACACCGTTCTGCTGACATGGCGACCATAATAATATACTGAAACGTTAGAGGACAAATGCATAATCTCGACGATATAACGGAGCTACTACCTGAATACCAGCTAAAGGTGTTCTTTGTGCAGCAGGGGCATTTAAATCAGACGCACACAAACTTCCTAAAGCGATGCACCAATTTCAGTAAAGACCATGGCGGCGCTGACGCGTCGTCTGGTGGAGTAGCGATAATATTAGGTCCCCAGGCAGCACACAATGTCAGGCCGATATTAGTTTTACGGCGGCTAGCGATGCACAATCTCGACCCGATTGCCGGAAGTGAGCCATTATTGGCTGAGCCGTTGAATTTGGCCGGCAATATTGGGCCGGCTTTGCCACCCTTCATCCAAAATTGGGTTTTCACCGGCAATATTGGACCAGGTTTGCCCAGACAAGTGAAAGAAACCCGCATGACTGGTATGGCAAATTGAGGCGCCATCCATGAACTGGGATCAGAATTAAAATCTGCGTTCCGTCTCTTTTCTCCCAACTCTCTTCAACCCCCTCTCTGGTGGGATCAACTCCCTCTCCTACGGGAGGCGCGCTTTGCGCCGTCTTGCTGGCGCCGCCGACTTTGAAAACCGTTAGAAAATTTCGTGTCTGGCGTTGGTAAGGCGTGCGTTAGCCGTCGTCGCTCGTCCGTTTCATGGTGTTCGCTCGCTGTGTGCTTGTGCGACGCGATGTTTTACGACTCGTGCTGTTCGTGCATAGCACTTTGTTGCTCGAATACTTCCAGAGCAAGTCCCGCAATATATGTGCCGGCCCCCAAAAAACGACAGGTGAGCGTGCCCTTTGAGTCGCGGTTTTCATTGTGTCAATTTGAATTCACGTCCATACCGAGTAGCTGTTCTCTGCAGTGGAGATACAGTTAATGTTTTCAAAAATGACTGATTTGAAAAGGCCACGATGCTGTGTTTCAATCGTTATACGAACAATCAGCGGACATGAAGCCCATGCGACGTAACTATAGTTAGAGGTTTACAACTCTCACAACCGCGTGCTTGAGTGTGTGCTTTGCACTTGTCTCCGGTTAATTACTCGCCATCGCCTATAACCACGTTTGTGAGACACTAGGTAGATGTATGAAAACTTGTGCTGCTCTCAGACGAACAAACGAGTTCACTTTTGCACGAGTCGACGGCGCTCTTTATCTGATTGGAACTTGTCACTTTCCATCAGTATGGAAGCGTTTTTAAAGTATTCCGGAAGGCGCCACAGCTGATTGGTGCACCCAAAGAAAAGTTGATGAATTGCACAATCGTCGCATTTCAAGAAGAGATGTCATGAATCCTCCAATATCATCCGTTCATTTTATCCGTGTTCATCATCACTAGTTACACGAAAATCGACGTTTTTGGAAACGTAGTCAATAAAGTGCGGCCAATATTAGTTGTGTTATATGTGGAGTTCATTTTGACATCTTCAAAATGATCTTTACATTATTTTATTTTTAGATATTCCAACTGCTTTCATTGTTTTTGCATTGCAGTGAATGTTCAGTTTTGTTGTGATAATTTTGTGCAATATCGTGCGCATATATCAGGAGCTCTTCTGAACTTTTGTCAATATAAAAATTGTGTTTTTAATATGTGCCCTAGTGTTATGTTCTGTTTTTTATTCCACTGTACTTGTCCTTAACTTTTCCGAGAACTTTCGTGCTGTTTAGTGATCATGAACACGTGTATGTTAATCTCCTGTTAATCACTTCTGTTAATCTCCTGAGCATGTATCGCAACTCATTTGATGAAAATGTTGATTTTCGGAAACGAGGGCAATAAAACGAGGCCAAAGATATTTTGTGTTGTGCAATTCCTTCTTTTGCGTTCTGGCACATGCTGCACCGCTGCAGTGTTTGCAGAATGCCTGATTGCAAATTGCGCACATTCAAACGCGCAACGAGCGCGCGGCGCAGCGGCTGCAAAAAAAAAAACGGCGCCCGGCGCGCTGCACGGCGCTGCGCGCCATGGAGGAAGGAAAAACTAAGGAGAGGCCCTATCGTATCCCAATGCATTGCGAAAAGTGTGGCGGAAGTGACGTCAGATTTATGGGGCAAACAAGCCGATATGGGGCAAACAAAACAGCAGACGCCCCGCGGCGTGCTCTCCGCGGTGGTTCGCTTCTGTTCGGATTTGTAGTCCCGGCGTAAACTTAGCGCGTATTGTGCGGTTCGCACGCAGTAAAATGTTGCAAGCAGACGTTTACCTGGCTGTTCGTGCGCGGCAGGCCCGAGCGTTGCGTGCTGAAGTTCTTCGAGGAGCGTTTTTGTGCAACAGTACAGAAATTACCGGTACGTGCCGTAATCAAAAACATTCTGCCCCTGCCTCATCGTATTCGAACTCACCTAGCAGTGACTTACGCGTTCTGCTGGGCGTTAGGCCTTTCTTTTCCTTTCTTGTAGCCCGATTTCCAGATCTATTGCCCGATTAGCGGTTCTTTGCTCGTGTATATGGAGTGAGCGTAGTAGCTATTCGGCGCAACGCCAACCTATAGTTGACGTAACTTCACGTCGAAAAGAAGACACCGCCTTATTGTATACGCGATCGTGCACGTAAAGTTTGTAATTCCAGTGCGCACACTACACAAGCACGCAGCGAGCGCACACCGCACACCGCACGATACATACATCACGTAGTCCGATAACAACAACAAAAGTTTATTGCCCTTTCGTTTGAACGACACAGCCTCTAAAACGTACGATGTCTTCAGCGCATGGTATGTACGGACGCGAAAAACAAAATTTCACGTGTGTTCCGAGTTGACACAACGAGTAAGAAGCAACAGAGCGCACATCCGAGTGCTCCGCATGCAAATACCATGCCTTAGTGATCAGTAATGAAACGAACGTATACGTACACATGAAAAGTGACACCCGGTACTGCTCGCAGTATACACGCGATCTGCACAGGGTATACGCAACAGCTGGGCATTGCGTAGCTTTCCTAAAGAACACACACAAAGAGCAGCATGCGTGAATCGACTACACCGCTGGCACGGCGAAAAACAAACAAAAAAAAAAGGCTGCAAGGTTTCGCGATGCGCGCATGCGCTTGCGAACGTCGCAACGGAAGTCGCGAAAAGTTTCGCTGCGCCTTCGCTAGGAGGCGATGCGGGTGTTTGCGATGTGGCGGCTTCACGAGTGTGACGTCAGGGCCTCTCCTTAGTATTCCTTCCTCCATGCTGCGCGCGGCCGAGGGGGTCATAAAAAAAGGAGTGGGAGAGGGAGGACGCGCACGCAAACAAAACAAAAAGAATAGAAAAACGGCGCGCGCGCGAGAGAGAGAGGTAGGAGAGGAGGCGCGGCTGGTGTTAGTGTTGCCATGACGACGCATACCGTGTGCGCCGCCATTCTTCAGTTTGAGTCTCAGAATTCCAGCCGCCAGGATAGTAACTAAAGGGACGTTTGGCGCTGCCAGCGCTGACGTCATGAATTAAGGCGTCCTATGGGAGGTATACGGAGTAACCTCCCCCTGGTTGGCCGCCGTCCCGCCAATATCGGCTGAGCCAATGGCATACATAGGCAAATATTGGGCCGGTCATGCGTGCGCGCTTCTGAAAAGTTTTGTTCATGTGCCTTTTTTCCCTAAACACAGGATATACTTCCAATACAATAGAGCATTAGGCGCTTGAATGTTTGTCGCCTAAGCTGCAGAAAGCCGCTACATGAATTGGTGTACTAGCAGAAATAAGAAAGTGCATATATTGTATTGTGCTCATGCGGCACGTACAATTCGTTATGCGAAGCATCGCCGACTAAATAGCCTGCATTTTCTTGTTAGTTTCTGCTACCACAATGACTGACTGCTTTCGGTAGCACACTTACTTTTCAACCCAAAAATGTGGCCTTCAGAAGAAAGACTGGCTCACATTAGATGGCCAGTTCGTTGACCAGTTCTTCAACACTATCAAAATGATGAGACATTGAAACACATACCATAAACTTCATGGGCCAAATTCAAAGAACATTTCATTCGGAAATAGTTTTGCATTGATCAGCCGACTTCACTAATACATCCAGCATCAGAATGCGCCCAATATTTCCCGCACTAATGCTTTAGTGGACGCATTACGTGAAGACTATTTCTACGCATAAACTAAGCCTGTCATCATATTTATAGCGCTATATCCTTTACATCCTCTCAGCCGCTGACTGTGTGGCGCGAGTGTTCATAAACTACCCGGATGGCTTCCTATCTGTGTGTGTACACGCACTTACACCCGCGCGTCTTGTGGTCAAGCGTAACAGGCACATTTGCTTCAGTGATGTCACATAATTTTACCTTGTGAAAGTAATAAAAAGCTCAACAAGGCGTGTTGCTGAGCAAGTTGGTTCCTTACTTGAGAAAAATAGGTATGGCGCAAAAAACACCGGGACGAAGTGAAGACACGTTTTTTTCGTTAGAATACTTCCAAACCAACAAGCCTACCGACAATCTGTAACGACCTTACAAACAGGTAGGAAAAATTTGCGCTAAACTAGAAAAGGACAACACAAAGAAGGAACACTTGAACAGATCAACAAATTTTTCCTGCATAGTATGAACCAACTAGCCCCTCAAGACGTCCTGATCAATTACAAACAGGTGTTCACCACGTGTTTGTCACTTCGTGTTTGCACTTGGTCGCCGTCCTTTTTGTGCCATACCTATTTTTCTCAAGTAAAAATCTCGTTCAACGATTGCTTCCCATGTGCCTTTAGAAACAGTCGCATTTATTATTATCATTGTTAAACGTGAAATACGATAAAAAATCCGGCTCCAACGTGGTGTACGCAACGTTTTTATGTAGCGACACGTTGCAACATGCGATGCATTGGAAAATCGACGAACGCGCTTCTCAAGCGGCGTGCTCATAGACGACATGCTGGGGGGACCGCACACCATCGTTGGTGTCTGAGGCGAGCTCCCACGAAGGGAGAATTGAATTTTTTTTTCTTGTTCAAACTCTACCTCCGCCTCCTTGCCCTTGTTAGGCGTCGCTTGCTTCACCAGGCAGGGCAGGGTAGCCGTCCTGCCGAAGGGATAACCATTGTTGCGGGAGCAGTTTTTTCGCCCCGGCCAGCAGAAATCTTTAAGAACTTGTAATTTTTGTATTAATATTGATCGTATATTTATCATATAGTTGATTACTGTAATACACTTTCCTGTTAGATTATTTATATGTATGCTTGGGCACTAGAAGTTTCGTATTGTTTATTATTGTTCGTATACGTACGCTTTGATTGATTACTATAATACACTTTTCGTGTTACATTATTGATATCCTTGTATGTGTATTTATGCACGTTGCCTTGATGCTGCTAGTGCTTGCTACCACACTGAATGCTTTGAACTCCCCCGCCCCCTCACTCTAATGTCACGAGGCGCTGTGGGTATGACATAAATAAATAAATAAATAAATAAATAAATAAATAAATAAATAAATAAAAAAGAAGTGCTGACATGTGGACATGTGTGGCGGAAAGTCAGAATCATGGTCGTAGGGACGGATGCACGGCAGGATTCGTGCACTGTTTTCGGCAGAGATCACCTCATCAAGCAACCGGTGGCCCCGTGCTTCCATATTGGACTCGCTCGCCTCATATAAGGCCACGTGGTGACTGTTTTTACATCTCTTTCAGATTTTTGTTCTCTTCTGATCGCGTATTTGCTATTCACCATCTTTTTTTGAGTATTCTGTTACTATGGTGCGCTTGCATTTTTTACTCTCTCGTGTTTTTACCGATCCAACGGGCACACGTGAGAGGTTTTCATGCACGATTTCTTTCCGTTAGCAACTTACCTTGAGATGAGAAGTACGTGCGTGTCTACCTTGTTTAGACGCAGAGTTCATGGGATATTGTGGTACCACTCGAAATGTTCTACATGTCACGTGTAGTAGTTTATTCATGTTTCTGGCCCGTAAGGTAACATGGAAAAATCGTAATTTTTTCAGTGATAACTTACGGGCCAGTGGCTATGGCGCTCGAATGCTGATATTAAGGTAGCGGGAGAGAATTTCGGCCCTGGCGTCCGCATTTAGGTGCTCGTTAAAGATTTAGGTGCACGCTCAGATTTAGGTGCACGTTAACAACACCAGGTGGTCAAAATTTCCGGAGCCCCCTACTGTGTTTTCTTCGTCTACGTCTTTAATCTTACTTTAAAGCTGCTTTTCTTTATATCTCCAGTATTTTTTTCCGTGATTCGTCACTGTCATTGCTGAAAAGTGCGATATCGACCGCAAAACGCAAGTAGCTAAGCTATTCTCCGTTAATTCTTATTCCTGTTTTGTTCCCCTTCTTTAAATATTTGCAGTGAATGTGCCGTGAATAACATTGAATAGATTGCAACTCTCCGCCTGACCCCATTCTAGATCAGGATTTTCCTGCTTTTTTTAAGTAATACTGTGAATGTGGGATCGTTTGAGATATAGGCTATGGTATCTGCAGATGTTTAGGTATTCCTTTATAGCATAAATATTCCAGAACGGCTGGCGTGTGTTCGCATGTATAAATAAACAAGTGTTTATCACCTTGCAATTGTGTTGCTCCTTCATTACCCCGATGCATGCGTAGTTGGTGCAGAAGGAGTTTCATCCTTTTTGTTGTGTTGGAGACTGTATTACCTTTCCTTCTCGGCCTTGCACAGTTCCACAGTATTCTGGGTCTCAATGGCACACTAAGACACCAGTAGAGCAGTCATTGTAATGAACAAGCATTTTCCGAATACGGCGCCAGTGGTAGTCGATGAATGTCGTTGGGCCGCGAATAGGCTATTTGAGCAATGCTGACTTAGAATACACTAACTACAGCAGTACCGAACTACCGTGGTCGGTACGCAGCTATTTTATTTTCTAATCAAGTTACGGTACGCATCGAGCAACTACCGCCGGTGTCCCCATATAAACTAGTGTTCAGCGTTTATTGGACGGCACTGAGCGACAATATGCAATGGCGACAGTCAGGCCCAAGCACGGGCTCTCAGCGCGAGCGGCGTTCTTTCAGGAGGTGTCGAAGAGGACGAACCACTAGAAGACACTAGAGAGCGCAACCCATTGCTCAGTTCCAGGGCTTCGCTACAATTACGCTGGGTGCGAAAAGGGAGCCGCCCGGTGACCTAACAGCTTGTCACTATGAGCGGGTCATAGTAGGCCTTGAGGCGCTCCACACTGACAATGTCGTGCCCTCTACGGTGCATGTCCGAAGATGCTTCAATGGGTTCGATCAGGTAGTTGACCAAAGATGTGCGCTCTACCACCCGGAAGGCCCTTCGTATTTCGGCAGTAGTTTTGAAAAGAGGCCAGCTGCACTGGTAGAAACCGAGAGTCATACGAGTGCTCCAGGGAGGAACGTGGACACAGAAGTGGTGGTGCCACCGCGAATGCTCTTCTGTCGCTCTTGTTCATGCGTTGTAAAGGTCTTGGCAAGTTCGCGGCACTCTTCAGCAAGTCTGGCTGTGTCAGAAATAGGCGCCCACTCAGATGGATAGAGTTTGTATAGCACTATCGTGTCGGTGGTGTGCGACGGGTGCCTTCCGTACAATACGAAGAATGGTGAAAAACCAGTAGTGCTCTGAGCGGCGGCATTGTGGGCGTAAGTGACGAAGCGCAGAATGGCACCCCAATTTGTGTGATCGGCGGCGACGTACATTGAGAACATGTCGCCGAGCTGTGGCCGCTGGGAGGCGGTGGTTTCAACGTATCGCGCGTGAGATTGTGAACAGCGACGACGGCCAAGCGGTTACCAGCTGACGTCAGAGGAAGTGTTCCATACAAAGCGATGCGCACGCGCCCAAACGGACAGTTAGGGCAAGGTAGTGGTTGTAGACCGCCTGGCGACACGGACGTCGAAGGTTTTAGGTGTTCGCAATCGATACAGGAGCGAACTTCTGCACGTAGTGGTAGATCCCTCGCTAGAAGTGTCGTTGTCGAATGCGGCGGTAAGTTTTGGATACGCCAGAGTGCGCGCATTGCGGATCAGAGTGGAAGGACTCGCATATTTCAGACCGCAGGCTGCCGTGTATAACTAGCAGCCACTAGAGGCCGTCGACGTTGTAATTGAGTCGTGCAGGAGGTCGACACGAATGGCGAAATGGTGGGCTTGACGACACAACGCGCTAGAGGATGGTGTTGGCGACGGATCAGTGAGCATGTCTATCAGCAAGGTGTTCCATTTATCGTTGCGCTGTTCGGTAGCGATGGTGTGAACGTCGATGAAAGAAACGGCAATATAAGATACTGAGCAGGGGGTGTTGTCGTCAGGCAAGGGTGGGCGCGAGAGGGCGTCGGCGTCAGCATGCTGGCGTCCATTGCGGTACAATACGCGGATGTCGTAGTCTTCCAGGCGATGTGTCCAGCGGGCGAGACAGCCCCAGGGATCCTTTAATGACGACAACCAGCATACCACATGATGGTCGGTGACATCAAATGGGCGACCATTCAAATAAGGTCGGAAGTTTGTAAGGGCCCAGATGATCGCCAGGCACTCTTTTTCCGTGGCGATGTAATTAGTCTCGGCTCTAGTAAGCGTACGACTTGCATATGTCACGACATATTCCGGGAAGCCATTTTGCGCTGCGCAAGGACAGCGCAGAGGCCTACACCGCTGGCGTCCGTGCGTACTCCGTTAGGGCCATAAGGTCGTAGGAGTGTAGTATGGGAGGAGACGTCAAGAGACGACAGACGTTTGCGAACGCCTCGTCGTACTTGGACTACCACGAATTTAGGGGCCCGTTATTTCCAAGAAGCTTCGTCAGTGGCAATTCCATGGTGGCAAATGTCCTGTATGAACCGTCGAAAGTATAAACACAGTCCTACGAAACGAAACAGGTCTTTGACGGACGTAGTTTTGGGAAATTCAGCCATGGCCCGAAGCTTGGCCGGATCGAGAAGGATTCCGTCCTTGGACACGACGTAGCCTAGGATTGTCAGCTGCCGGGCTTCAAATCGGCACTTCTTCAGATTCAGTTGGAGGCCGGCGTTGCTCAAACGCGTCAAAACAAGTCCGCAGACGTTGGAGATGGGTGGAGAAGTCCGGAGCGAAAACGATGAAATCATTCAGGTAGCAGAAGCACGTGCGCCATTTCAAGTTGCGCAGAACGGTGTCCATCATGCGCTCGAAGGTTGCGGGCACATTGCACTGATGAATTGACCAAACGGCATTGCGTTGAACTCGCACAAGCCGTCGGGCGTGCCAAAGGCTGTCTGCGGTCGAGCGTCATGAGCCATCTGTACTTGCCAGTACCGCGAGCGTACATCGAGAGATGAAAATAATTATGCTCATTGGAGGCTGTCAATCGCGTCGTCGATTCGCGGCAGTGGATAAACGTCCCTGTGAGGGATCTTTTTGAGCCGTCGGTAGTCGAAGCAGAACAGCACAGAACACTCCTTCGCAACGAGAACGACAGAAGACGCCCATGGGCTGTCCGAGGCTCGAATGGCATCGCGTCGAAGCATGTCGTCAACTTGCTAATTAATTACCCGACGTTGTGCGGAAGACACACGATATGGACGTTGCCGCAGTGGTTGTTGAGCGCCAGTTTCGACGCGATGCGTAACAGTGGACGTGCGGCCGAGAGAAAGTTGCCCGACATCGATAGGAGAACGGAATTCTTCAAACAGGCACAGAAGCTGGGAACGCTGGACTGACATATGGTTTTCAGCAATGGAGGAACAAAGTACATCAGCACGCAATGAATCGGACGTGGAAACAGCACTGAGCGTACGGGAACTGGTGCAGTGCGTCTCATCGGGTGCGTCCAGAACTTTTGCGTCTTCGAGGGGTTCCACTGTGCCGATACGTCCTCCTCGCGCCATCGTAACAATGGTCAGAGATGGGTTGGTAACAAAAATGGCGGTGTTGCCCTTCATGACTTGCACGGTCGCCAAAGGTACCAGCTACCCTTTCCTAGTGCAAACGTGCTCAGATGGCGAAAAGAGTGCAATGGTATTTGAGATATCGGCGCAGTAGACTGACAAAGCCGTTCACGAGTTTGGAGGCACTTTGGTATCGTCTTTGACGAGGATCTTGCTCAGTGCCAATGGACTGTCTGCCGGCGTCAAATCTGAACACTGACAGTTCGATTTCGGCTGGTGCGCTATGAATTACGGCGTCGCGGCGGGAGAACATCTCATCCCATGATGACGTCGGGAGAGCATGCAGCTATTATGATGAACTCGACGTCGTACAGAACGTCCTGAATGAGAGAGTGCATACTGCTCTAGGATGAATACACTGGGAGCTGGTGGTACGGAGGGACATCCCAAAAAGTGGCGTCGTCAATTGTCAGAGCAAGCGCCTAAGTTTTGCGTCCATAACGGAGACGGCGGCTCTAGTGTCGATACGGGTAGATGCTTGAACACCGTCTACAAGCACGTCGATCACGTTCGATGGGATTTGTCGGCGTATATAGGCGGCACAGTCACGTAGAAGGCCTGGCGTTTGGCGACAGCTCCGGCACAACTAAGCAGGCCAGCCACACGAATCGCTGGGGGCGGCCTGGCTACATCTTGTGCGTAGCTTCGCGGCGCAGGCACTGGAGGCGGCTGGTGGTATTCAGTTATGACCTCTGCGATTTCCTGCTGAATCGCTCGGCTGAGGGGAGGCAGAAGTGTAGTTAAAGGCTGTTCAAAATTTTTCGGTGGAGCGAAAGCTAGTAGAGGGACCTGGCGGGCAATTTCCTCACGCACGAACGACTTGACTTCGGCGAGCAAGATCGCGTAGTGAGAAATCGCCGGCATGCCCACCAGATCAACGTCCCTTGATGGCGGTCGACGGGTCATCAAGCGCTGCCGGCGCAGCTCCTCGTAGATATGGGTAACCAGTTAAAGTGAACTGGTGTTCAACTAGTTAACCGGCTGAACGCATATGGTCATCCAATTAAAGCGATTTGGTGCTCAACACGAAGAGCCTTTATTACACACCAGTAGCTCGATGAAAACATCTCATACAGAGGGGGCTCCATAGTACAGCTCTCCAATTCCTGCTACCAAGGGTATTCTTTGGCAAACTGTTGCCCGTTCTGCTTCAGCTTCAGGAAACGAGGTCGCAGATATATTCTCGTTGCTTAGGGTTCTTTGTTCCGCGTTGCGTCAGCAATCAGACAGGCTGTGTGAAAGAAAAATATGAGAACATGGCCATGTACGTCCTCCTGAGGCATGTCAGAAGTTTGATGAGCTCTTGGCTCGGATACATGAGCCCGCCGCGATATCGGTGGGCAATAAGGCCAAGGAGGGGAGTATTTGCTTTGGTTCTTTGCAGCAATGCAATGCATTCGGCACAGGGGACCTTTTCGGTTGCCGCTGTCACAATAAATCCTCCGACCATCGCAACGCTGGTTCAACTGGATTTGACGCGCATGGCGTGTCTGAGGGGCATTGTTCCTTTAGCCTATATAGCATAGCATTCAAAACCCTTTCAGCAGTGCTTGTGATCTTGGGGGCAGTCTGATGAGCTGGCAGAAGCTGGGCCGATGAAAACGATGCTTCTCACGTTGCTTTGGGCGGAGGAAGCGATGATCCCGCTCTTGAGCATCTTTTCTATTCTGCAAACTGCGATTTTCACATCCAAATTCTCGTTGCATCCTGACCTACGCCTCAGGAATCCAGACATGGACTCGATAGGGTCACTTGAGAATTCGCGCGTGAGGAAAATTCAAATTTCTTCTCATAGAGAAGGAACCGAATGCATTCCACATTTGACGCTGTTGTAAAAAGTAGCGCATGGTGCGTTTCCTTACTGAGACAGCTTTCCGCTCGGCTTTTAGTTTTCAGCCGCTCAATGTAGAAAAGAAACTCGCCCTCAAGCCATTCCAGCCTTGGGCCATCACAGTCGCAAAACTGCCGGGCATCTTCGTCATTGCGATGGATGTGCTGCTGAAGATTGCTGACGTCCATGTACATGAACCATTTGTGAATGGCTTTCATAAACATTACAGTGGGCCCCATCTGCAAACTCTTATGTCGCAGCTATGACCTACCTGATCTCTCAGGTACTTGAGCGCCGCGATTACTGCAAATTAAAACAGCTGCACGGCCGTCATCGCATTCATCTTCTCAATATTGGAAGGGAAAACGTGAATCCCCTTGAGAAACCTGATTGGCCGCACTGTTCAGTGCCTTTGCATTTTGTATAACATTTTCATGTACTTCGAGGAAATTTCCTTGTTTTCACCAAATTCTTTGGCCAGAAATTGAGACTGCATGTTTTTCATCAAATGGCTGTGATCGAATGCGAAAAAGATACCTTTTGAAGAATCTGCCGGATGTGGCGCCCGTATTTTTGCTTCTTCTCCACCCAGGATTTCCACTGCGTTTATATTGATTTTGTCGTTGTCGGTTACCACTCCGACGACATCAAAACCAATGCTGGCTGTTTTGGCGATGATGTGGCGAATTACCTCGGCGAGCTGTTCCCCAGTGCATCCTTTCGTAAAGAAGTAGCCGACAGGTATTTTATACCTGGAGTACAAGCCACAAAGGCGAAGACAGAGCAGTGGATTCACGAGATTTTCACCATCAGATGCAGGAGCGAGGAGCTCAAGGCCATGGCCTAGGTCAGCGTCACCAGCAAACGCGTCCATTTGCTTGTTGTAGAGAAGCTTCTGCTTCATTCGCATCTCGTCGATAACCATACTGCACACTTTTGATTGTGGCTTGTCGAGAGTCTCAAGCTCCGCTTACAGGCCGGAGCGCACCAACTGGCTGAAGCCGACATCACCGTATGTATTGCTAAAATATTTTTGCAACGTTGTTCTGCAAGGCAGCTCGAGGAGCTCATCACATCTCAAGTATTATTACGCTTTAGTCGATAGGTGTCTCATTACGATGCCATGCCTGATTGTGATCTCGGGCCAGCGTGTTTTTTTCTCTTGTAGTTTTTTTTACTTGATGCAGAAGTAGCACCGCGTTTGCCGGGCCCTCCTTGGCGTCATCCACAACTTCTAAAAATGCCGAGACGTGGCATTCCTCTTTAGCTTTCGGAGCTCCTCTTTGTAGGAGTCCACGGCTCTGCGGAGATTTCCATTTTCTGCTCGCAACGCACGTTCCTTTCATTACCACCGTTTTCTTTCTGCTAACATTGTTGACGTGTTTGCATTCAGTTTCGTTGCCAGCGTCTTGTACGAGCGAAAAACCTTTGTCACTTGCTTTTTCTTTTGTTTATGCGCAGACTTCACCGCATCTGTCAGCGCATTACTCTGATCTTCGTACACATGCACGTTAACGTTCTCCTCTGTAGCAGTCTGTGAAAAATGCGCGCCATAGCTTTCTGAAGCTTGCACAATAATCGACATCAAAGAACCAACTTGGGTTGTGCATCTGGGGCTCTCACTAGGAGGTCGGATGCCGCCAAATGAAAAATTGACCGCAGCGGACATTTGTTGTTTCCTCTGGGCCAATTCTAGGCTGCAGCCTGGAACAGCTATTTCATCAAGATCTGTGCCAGTTCCACTAGGGTTCTCACTGACGTTTTCCTCGGCGCAGTTTTCGTCGCGCAGTTCCGATCAATGATCTTCGCTTTGAGAAAGGCAGCCCGTGCGCGATCAATCTCGCTTGCGCTATGCTGCTCTGGCGCTCTCGGCTTCCTGCTTTTGTGAAACTCCAAGCATGCTGGGCACCGCTCCGGTCTTTAGTCGCCGTCGTATCTGGCAGCTTCCTTTCAAGTCGCATTTTTGGAAGTGCAACCTACACACCAGACACAACCGAGCAGTGAGCGTCGGCACCCAGTTGTCCCTAGCAATAGCCCAAAGCCATTTATCGCGCAAATTGATGTGCACTGGAATTTCATGAAAGGATACGCCGCATTGGCGGTGCTTAGAGCTCGACTTGAGCTCGATTTCGGCACGCAGCAAGGAGGCATGATCAGTGTAGTCTTTGCTGGACACAGCTGCGGATGGTTCACGTTTAGTAGTGGAAGAACTGCTAGCGTAAAGCACCGGCATTCAAGACTCAAAATGCTGCAATGAAGTACGTCTGCCAACTCAAAATGATGCAAAGCAACACGTCTGCGTTCAGTTTATTGCAGTATCGGCAAGACGCAATGAACAGTTATTGAAAAAAACATGGTGGATCCCTCCGTCATAGGAATCGGAATAACACGAAAGTAAAACGTGCCCTTATGGAAGTAGCTGAACATTTACTGTACATTGATATAACAGAGTTTGCACAATGTATATTGATGTCTGGCAGCTATAGCACCGTTTAACGTGGATGCACCCACTTTGGTGCTTGGTGGTACATCTCCATGCCGAAGACCAACGTCCATGTTCAATTATTAAACAAACCATTGTGGTAGCTGCAGTAGTTAACGGTGAAAGCGTAATCAGAGAACGAGGTGTGATAGCCTGAAGAGCGTCGCATATTGGGCGCAGAACTTGGTCGCAATCCCGCGGCATGTCAAAATGTGATTGAATACCACGGCCAGACTAGAGGGAAATGCAAAGCGCGTCGTGCCGCCCCGGTAGCCCGGCCGCATTTTTCTAGGGGCGAGCGCGTAGGCGGGGAACGCGGTGTTACAGCCAGGTGAGGCAGGCGCGCGTCGCAGAGCTATTTTTGGTTTGATAAGCGGGATGCTATGAGCGAGGCCGATGTTTTTACGACGCTTGCATTAAGGTCGCCACCTCGCGGTGTGTTAAGGCATTGACAAAACTGCACTTCTATTAAAAACGCGCCGAATGGGACGAACGTGTAACGCCTTGCAGGTACTAATCGCGGAAGCCACAGTAATGCTTTGCCGCTCACAGAGGGCAACACCACCGCCGACCGCGAGAGTGGTAGATATAAAAGGCGCGTTTGTAAAGCCTCTAGAGTTAGAAATCTATAGAGGATGCTTTCCATGAGTACCACAGCCAGCTATTCGATAAGAGTGAAGTAAATGTAGATGGTTTTAAAAAAGAATTTCTAAAGTTAATGCCGAAGGTTGAATACTGCAAGAAAGATAACTTAGAACTCCATTTTTCTGAAGCACAAGTGGCAAAAGCAATCACTGACCTTCATTTGGGAAAGTCCCCAGGTCCTGACGGATTAACGGCTGCCTTTTATAAACAGTTGAAACACGAAATAGTCCCATGTCTAGTAGCGGTATTTAACGAAGCATTAGATATAAAAGTACTGCCGCCGTCATTTCTGTTATCTCATACTATATTAATTCCGAAAACTGAAGACGCAGTTAAATTACGTGACGTAAAGTCATACAGGCCAATTAGTCTATCGAATATTGACTACAAGATTTTGATGAAAGTCCTAGCAAGGAGACTTCAGACAGTTGTTCATGATATTGTAGGCGACCATCAGACATGCGGAATTAAAGGGCGTACTATATTTACAAACATTCATAAGGCACGAAGTGTACTGGAATGCTGTGATGCCACAAATGACCACATTGCAGTTATTGGGAAACGAATCAATGTTGAACGTTCTGTGCGGCAAGGCTGTCCTTTGTCTTCTCTTCTTTTTTCAATTTATATAGAGTCATTTTGCCGGAAGGTCATGGAAAGTAGTACCATAAAAGGGTACAAACTACAAGAAGCTGAAGTACGGTTACTGGCTTACGCCGATGATATAGCTGTGTTTTGTAAAGATTACGATAGCGTCACTGAAACCGCTAAAATTGTGAACCTTTATTGCAATGCGAGTGGAAGTCTGGTCAACTGGAGCAAATGCGTGGGTTACTGGCACGGTGAATGGCCTGGGACTCCTGACTTCTTTGCCGATATTTCATGGACTACTACCCCTGTGCGGTACTTAGGTGTTCCACTGGAGTATTATTGTGACAGTGAACCGTACTGGCGGCGTCAAGCCGCTAAACTGCGAGAAAAAACTCAGCAATTCAAGGGTTTTCAACTATCAATTTTCGCCAGAGCAACCTTTTGTAACGTATTTTTCGTTAGTAAGCTCTGGTACGTGCGTCAAGTACTGCATTGTTCGCGTGTGAATGTACAAAAGCTTCACCGAAAATTTGCTGTTTTCTTATGGGGTTCTTCTTGGGAGCGAACAAGTAGAACTAACCTTTTCAGACGGGTTTGCTCTGGTGGCCTTAGTCTGTGTCATTTGTATCTGCGTCAGTTAGTTAACCGGTTCATGTTCTTCCGAAAAATTCGGCAGATCCCACGTACCGTGGGAATCGATGTTATGCGAAGCATGCGCGAGGTGGTGACTATGGCGTAATTTTTCATATTGAGCGAAACGTTACGGAATGAAGCTAGAGAAATATGGAAGTGGTATACGCACATTCGTATGTTGAAGAGTGGCATATGTATTATATAACCGATTGTTTACAGTTGCGTAAGGATGGCAAGAGCAACATGGGTGTTACCAGCACCAGACGCGGTATACTGATATGTAGTGCTTATATTTTTCAATACCGGATAGCGCGAATCCGAACAGCACAAAGAAGGAACACAGATGCACAGGACAGGCATTACTCGCAACTAAGCTTCATTCAGGAAAGCTTCCCTAGATAAATACATGGCCGAGTGGTACGCGCAGGCGCACTGCTCGTACGTTACAGTCACAGTTACAGTTGTTATGCTTTTATTTTTCCTTTATGACGGAGAACGCACACACGTTTCACGAACCCGTGTATATCTGTAGAAGGGGTTCTGGCAGTTGTCGAACAAGGTCATTATCACCGTGATCAGTCAGGACCAGCAGCTGAACGGGACTTGTTAATCGGATCCGTTCGTGATAGCGGCTATGAGGAGTCTAAGGGTAGTGAGGTGCGAGGTATAGTACATCTGGTGGAAATCCTGGATGCCTCTTACGATGAAATGATCTATGATGCCTCCTGTCGTGGACGTGACACCGAGGTCTTCTGATGCCCTCTGTATATCCAATCCGTCTTTCACGCAGTATAAGGACTAAGCGTTGTTGGGTCTTGATAAATCAATGTTGAAGTCACCGGTAGTGATGAGAGGCCTGGTACTCTCAGCATATTTATTGTAGGAAGTATTGACACGGTTTTTGCGTAATACACGTGGTGCACGTTGCGGGCCACGTGGACGATGGGTGGTAGTTCAGCGTCTTCCAGGGGTGTTCTGTCTTCATTTTCCTCACTTTTCTTGCGTGCGCCGCGGTGGTGTAGTGGTTAAGGCGCTCGGCTGCTGACCCGAAGGTCTCGGGTTCGATCCCGGCCGCGGCGGTCGCAATTCGATGGAGGCAAAATGCTGAATGCCCGTGTTGTGTGAGATCTCGGTGCACCTAAAGAACACCCGATGGTCAAAATTTGCGGAGCGCATCGCTACGGCGTCTCTCATACCATATCGTCGCTTTCGGACATAAAACCCCAACAATTATTATTATTATCACTTTCCCTGCGTGTCAATGTGTGTGTTCGCCGTTACTGTGTTGGTTGAGATTCTGTATCACCTGTGGCACATACCCGCATAATATTAACTCTGGTTTACGGGTATGTGCCACACGTGACTGAGAGAAAGGGTTTCATGACGTACGCGACAGGTATTTTGCGTTATTCATGTCACGACCAGTGAATCGTGTTCGTCATACACTGATCCCCTGCTGGGCCAGTTTTGGTATATTGCAAGTTATGGAGACGACCAGGAGAGCGCCCAGACGTAGGCGGCTAGATAGATAGATAGATAGATACGTAGATAGAAACGGCCAAAGTGCCTGAGGTTCGCTAAGAAATGCTTCGCATTTAATAATCGAGACCCGTTCATACGTACTGTTATACAGCTTAGGCTTGGGATTGTGTCGCCGGAACTCGTGGTGGCTTCTGACAACATGAAAACAAATGTTAGAGGTTACTTGAAAGAAGTAGCTAATTCGTGCCTCTTTTTAAAAACACGTTTTTCTCATTGATTTGACAATAAAGTTTCCGTTCATCTTTGGAATATCTCTGTTCTGTTTCCCGTAAAAAGTTATACAAAGATCTAGTAGATACAGTTCTTCCTGTTCCCCTTTATAGAGCAACATGCCGTGTAGGCCCAGGTCAGAATGTCTTAAGCCGAGTAAAAAAATGGAGGTAACACCTGGAGTAAAATCATTTTTCTTCAAATTACACAGTGCAGCACTGCCTGTCAAAACATGGATGCAAGAAAAGTGCTTATTTGTTCCTTGGGGAGACCTTTGTTTACTCTGCAGGAAGCCGGAGACAATCGAACATGTTTTTCTTGACTGCTGGGATGCGGTCTTTTTTTTGGGACGTTCTTCAACGCACTTTAAAAAAGGATTTGCCCCTAGACGCCTACGGCATCAGATTTCTCCCGGTTGAAAATGAGGAAGGGGTACCATTCGATGTAGTCATGTTACTGGGCCTGCACAGTATATGGCAGTCAAGAATGGCGGTGCGCCATGCTGATATTAATGCACGTCCGGTTCGACAATACTTTTTCGAGTCTATATGTTCATTTGCGGAAACACAAAAGGTCCAGGAAGATGTACCGGATTGGCTTCATCAAGTAGAAAGCCTTCTACAGATGAAGCAATTTTAAGAAGCTTGCAAACTGTACTTTTTTATTATTATATTTTATTTCTATTTTCTTTTGTTCTTTGTATGGTATATAATTGTTTTCACTGCTGTATGTATGTACATAGGCAATAAAGAAAGAAAAAAAAAGACCGTAGCGCAGTGGATAGCGCGCCCGGCATATGTTGTTGAGGACCGAGCGTTCGTGGGTTCGATGCCCGTTGACGGAACTTTTTTTCTTTGCCATCTGATAGTGTACATTTTTTCGACGTCATTTCCGTGACAGAAATACGTCACTGAAGTCTTGGTGGACCCCGGCATAAAACAATTTCGTGTTAAAAGCTGAATAACGTGTTTCGCAGCGTTCCTTCCCACGAGTTGGTGTTTTTATTTATTTATTTGCAAATACTGTGAGCGCTGACTATGCACTTCATCTTCATCTGTACAGAAACCATTGTAATCATCATCTTCCTTTGTCTCGCGGGCTGCGCCGCTTTGGGCTCACGCCGTTCTACATTGAAATATAACCTTTCGATTACCGTACTGGACGTCTTCTCATAAGTGGTGGAGCGTGCTGTGGTTCTCACGTACTCCTGCTCTACCGGTCACCCCTGGAGCTCCGGTCTGGTCGACGGTTGTGCTCGCAAACGACCGTGATGGCGCAAAACGACGCGTCCGCTGCCGCAACGGCTTCTGCTCAGCCAGTTGGGCCTAACTACACAGAGAGCACATCGCAACGAGACCCTCCGGTATTTTCCGGCCTTCGCGGTGAAGACGTCTAGGACTGGCTCGACAATTATGACAGAAGCAGTGTTTGTAATTATTGGGACGAGGCCCACAAACTACGTCACGTTCCTTTTTACCGGACGAAAGTGGCTAAAACCTGGTTCTACAACCATGAAAACGACTTTCCTGATTGGAGAGCCTTCACGGCACAACTCCGTCAGATATTTGGCACATCTGCAGGACGCTCTGAGGTACCAAAACAGAAGCTCGCAACCCGTATCCAAGGGCCCGACGAATCATATACGTCGTATATTCAAGATGTTCTAGCTCTCTGTCGCCGTGCCCAAAGTGACACGACGGAGGCCGATCGCATCCGTGACATACTGAAAGGCTTGAACTCTGTGGCCTTCAATGCTCTTGTCATTCAGAGCCCAAATACAGTTCAGTACATCATCACCACATGCCAACGCCTGGACGTGCTCTATTCCATGCGCCTTCCACACGCCTCCTATGACGCTCGCTTTGCAGGAGAACATGAATTGCGAGCCCTGATCCGCACCATTGTCAGAGAGGAACTTCACGGCTTTGTTCCGGGCAACACAGCCACTTCGTCTGTCCGATCTCCTCCTCCCAACCTGCGTGAAATTATCAAGGACGAACTGGCATCGATGACAAGCGTCGCACGTGCCCCGTCTCCTGTGCCCTTTCGTGTGCCTTTGTACGCAGAAGTTGCGTCACGGGCCCCTGCACCAACTTCATCTGCGCCTGCGGACGTTGGATGCGACCATTTGACGTCGATGGCAGCACAGGTACCAGTGCAACCACACTACTCTACCTGGCGTCCTTTGCGCCCCGTCTGTTTCTACTGTGGCATACGGCACCATATATCCCGTTTCTGTCGCCGCCGTTAGCAGGATGAACGACGTGGCTATTCTGCTTATGAAAGAGACTTTGCCCCAATATCTGATGCCCACGTTCCAGCACCGTATCCATCCTCCTCACGTCGGTCGCCCTCACCTGCACTGTCCCAAGCCATGCCTCGTCCTTCTCGTTCACCTCGCCGCTGTTCTCCATCACCATTTAGGCGTACGACATCACCCTTGCGTCCTGCCCCGATCTCTCTGGACAGCCACTCGGAAAACTAGAAGCTGCCGTTTTTGGAGGGGAAACTGCTCGTTATCGAAACGTCACAATTCCTCCGTCTCGCCCAGCAAATGTACTGCCTGTTTGTGTGGAAGGTGTTTGTGTTGACGCCCTTATAGACACTGGAGCTGCCGTTTCGGTCATTAACCGCGAATTGTGTTTTCGTCTACGGAAAGTGCAAACCCCTTATGTCGGTCCCATGTTATGCGGCGCTAATGACAATCCGATTTGCCCGACCGGACAGTGTACTGCTCGCGTTCTCATCGACGGAGTCCGCCATCATGTACAGCTGGCTGTGCTTTCTTCATGCGCTCATCAGATCATCTTAGGCTGGGACTTCCTATCAGCTTCGTCGGCTATCATTTCGCCTCTCATTCGTATTACGGACACTGAGCTTTCTTCTGCTGCCGATTTTTCGCCGCCCAACCTTGTCACAGCTACGGATTTACGATCAGGTCACGAGACGTTTATTAGCCCCGAGAACGAACACTGGCGGCGCGGCAGTCGCGGCGATGTGACGTCACGGCAAGGACTCGCTTGCTCCGCTGCCGAGGCTCGCCTTTTTCTGCGCCCGCTGCGTACCCGCTCTTTTGCGATACGGTGGTTATTACAGCTCATTCTTGCGATGCAAATTTCCGAAGGTAGAAGGTGGAAGTTTACACTATTAGCGAAAGTTTAATAAGCTGTAGAATGTTTGGATAATATAGCTTATAATGGGCGAATTCCCGTCCGAACGGAAGATTCACCGTGAAAAATGGTGATGCACGAGAGCAAGACGTTCGTTGTTTTCACCGCGTACTCCAAGACATCGGTGCTAAATAATTTACGCTAATGGTTCTAACTTCATTGCAACTTGGCGTAGACTCCACGGTTAAAACACGCGTCCCGAAGATTACAAATTAAATTAGGACGTTTCCAATTCCCAAACTACATTGTGGATTATCGTACAAGTTATGTCTGCCTTTGCAGATTATCTAGGTGATTGACAGAATTGCGCTTTCTGCTACAGGAGACTTTAGATAAATCTGTCTGTCTGAATAATCACTTAATACATCCGGAAAATTAAACAAAATAATACGACCACGCACACAATGGTTTCGGAAATTCTGAGGTGTTAGTACACTTGGATTATGTAAACATTTCTTCTCAGAACTCGTCTGGGATTATGTGGCCGTAAACCCTGATTTGCTGAACTGCTTGTCCGATCAACCGCCAGGTCACAAGCGGTAATGTTAAATTCACGGGAGCACTGTTGATAGCAATCGCCTGCAAAACGAACGCCTGAAAGTCGAAATGAGCGTTTTGAACTGTTTCGATGGCACTCTCAGTGACGTGGCCCACGTATTAATTAAACGTCATTCACCTTAATGAGTGAATTAATGGTCTCGCACGTCATGTCCACATAAAGGTTGATGATGCTCAGGGGTATATCAAATGCAAAGAAAATTAATTTACGAGCTGGCTATCTAAACTAGTACTTATAAGAGTGTAACAGCGCCGTTGCTACGATGCTGCATGAAGACAGAATCTGACAGCAATAAGGAGTTTCCGCAATTAACTCAACTTTTTTATGTTGTGAAATGAAGTCGCGAAATTATTGCGAAAAAAACGTGAAACTAAACAACATGATGAGTGAGCGAGTACACAAGAAAAACAAACACAACAACTGCGGCGGTATTCTCGGGCGAGCGCTTTCGAGATATTTTGCGAGGCTCAATCGCTCTCGTAATCATGCGCGGGGCTTGGCACACGGGAAAGAACGCTGTCCGCCGATTCCAGATGCGTCCGATGCAAATAACACTTGTGGAGGCGAAGCCATCATATTTTTTTAAAGGAATCGCCCGTGAACAACGCAACCTAATAATGTCTTGCGTGTCAAGACCATGACACAAGTGTGAGACACGCTGCAGATTAATTTTGACCACCTCTAATTCTTTAACGTGCTTCCCTATCTAAGCAGAGAAATGTTGCTTTTCACACCCGTCGAAATGCGGCTTCTGTGGTCGGGAATAAGACCCATCCCCGAAGTTAGCAGTGGACACAACGACAAGTCTGATCACCCCTTTCAAAGTGTGCACGACGGCGCGCGGGTACCGCTGGGGACTGGAAAAAACTATGCATAAAACTTTTTGTCGTTTTACTAGGGACATTATCGATGCTGTTTTCGTCATTCATCTGAAGTTGAGACAGGCAAAAAGCGAACGTAAACAGCGGAACAGCGCACGAAGCAAGCGCGCGATATGCCGGCGCGTCACGGCGGGCATCGAAGAGTCCTTGCCGTGACGTCATCCACGCCTCTCGCCAGGCGGCGCCACCCCAACTTCTCAGGGCTAATAGATGGCGACGCATTGGTTATAGCTTGCCGGCGCTGTCTTTCTCGAGGCATCGCCATCGCATCTTGTCCAGTGCGGTTCTCACGTGGTTATGCAAGCATCACCGCCTACAACACGACGCCAGAAGCCCTACTGCTGCCCGAGGGGACTACTGTTGCCAGTATTACCGAAGAAGCACCGGTATGTGTCGTCACTGTTTCAACTGCCTCGTCATTTCCACAGTGTACACCCGCGGAACGTTCATCGTATGCTCTCAAGGCCACTTTGAGTACAGATCTCAATCCGACCCAGACTGATGCCTTGCTGACCATAATAATGAAACACAACATTTGCTTTGACGTTTGTTCCGATGGTCTGGGTCAAACAACAGTGGCCGCTCATCGCATCGACACAGACAGATCACGGTAAGGGCGTCGCCGCCCATACCGTGTATCAACTTCTGAACGCAAGGTTATATAAGAACAAGTCAACGACATGCTCGCACGCAACGTTATCAGGCCTTCGGCAAGCCCGTGGTCTTCTGCTGTAGTGCTCGTTAAAAAAAAGGATGGCTCGGTGCGATTTTGCGTTGATTATAGAGCACTGGACAAAATTACTCGGAAGGACGTCTATCCTATGCCTCGGATCGACGATGCTCTTGATACTTTACAAGGTGCCAAGTACTTTTCGAGTCTTGACTTGCGCTCTGGTTATTGGCAGATCCCTATGCACGAGTCCGATAAAGAGAAGACTGCATTTGCCACGCCTGATGGACTCTCTGAATTCAATGTAATGCCTTTTGGCCTAAGCAATGCCCCAGCCACATTCGAACGAATGATAGATACGGTAACGGTACTGCGTGGATTAAAATGGAAGACCTGCCTTTGCTACCTGGACGACATCGTCATCTTTTCATCCAGCTTCTCACAGCACTTGGAACGGCTAGATGAAGTTCTAACCTGTCTATCTAAGGCGGGTCTCCAGCTAAACACTAAGAAGTGTCGGTTTGCCAGCCGCAGCATCAAGGTATTAGGTCACGTTGTCAGCAGGCATGGCATTGAGCCCGATCCCGACAATGTTGCCGCAGAACTTTCCTACAGCAACCACACCTAAAGACCTTCGCAGCTTCCTCGGCTTAGCGTCGTACTTCCGCCGCTTTGTGCGTCATTTCGCCACTATTGCAGCTCCTTTGCACAAACTACTGACCGCGAGCGCACCCTTTGTCTGGTCGGATGAATGCGAAGCGGCTTTTCACACTCTCAAGCGATGCCTAACATCGCGGCCAGTGCTTCGCCATTTCGACCCTGCAGCGTCTACTGTCCTGCACACTGACGCAAGTGGACATGGCATCGGTGATGTCCTGCTGCAGCGGAACCTCGCTTCCGAAGAACAAGTCGTGGCCTACGCGAGCCGTACTCTTTCTCCTGCTGAGCGAAATTACAGCATCAGCGAACAAGAATGCCTCGCCATCGTGTGGTCAGTACAAAGCTTTCGCCCTTATTTATACGGCCGGCATTTCACAATCGTCACCGACCATCATGCTCTGTGTTGGTTATCGTCTCTGAAGAATCTGTCGGGACGCCTTGGCCGTTGGGTGCTGCGTTTGCAAGAATATGACTACAGTGTCACATATAGGTCGGGTCAGCAACACCAAGATGCCGACGCTTTGTCGCGATGCCCGCTCTCGCCAAGCGCCCAAGTGACGCCTCCAATCTGTTCATCACAGACCAGCCAAGTGACCAAGCAGACGGCCGTTAGTCCGAAAGAGTCCGTTGCCTCAGTGGACATTCTTTCATCCGCAGATCTCACCTCGCTCGAACATGCAGATACATACTGCCGCACAATCATCGATCGGCTCACTGGCTTATCCCGTGCTCCCAACAGCCGCTTAAGACGACCAGCTTGCACGTTTTAAACTTCAAGATGGCACCTGGCCTCTCAGCAAGTGTGGCCAAGTACGTCGGTTCCTGCGCGTCATGCCAACACCGAAAACGTACCACATCTCTTCCCGCAGGCCCTCTACAACCTCTGCCGTGCCCGTCCGCTCCCTTTGAATATGTGGGCATAGACTTCCGCTTACGCCAGCCGGTCACCGCTGGATTGTTACTGCCGTTGATCACCTGACTCGCTACGCGGAAACGGCAGCTCTTCCATCTGGTGCTACCTCGGAAGTCGCCGATTTTGTCCTGCGCGCCATTATTTTGCGCCACGGTGCCCCTCGTGTTCTCCTTAGTGACCGTGGCAAGACATTTCTTTCCCATGTCCTTGCTGAAGTCCTCCAGGCCTCTAACACCATCCATAAGACCACATCAGCATATCATCCGCAAACAAATGGTCTTACAGAGCGTTTTCACCGAACATTGTCCGACATGATATCCATGTATGTTCAACCAGATCACAAAAAACTGGGACACTGTACTCCCTTTCGTCACGTTTCCATATAATACTGGCATAGAACGCATGACGAATTACAGCCCGTTTTTCCTCGTGTATGGCCGTGAACCGACTTTTGTCCTGGACACCACATTTTTATCCACGCCCTCTGTTCCATCTTCGTCCCTTCCAGAAGAGTTCGCTGCTCACGTCGCCAGCTGCCGTGAAATTGCCCACGCCAACACTGCTACCATTCAGGACAAGAGGAAAGTCGGTTTTGACGCGGAACGTCGAGTTGTTTCGTTCTGGCCAGGTGACGAAGTCCTCCTGTGGACACCTGTCCGTACACCTGGTCTCTGTGAAAAAATTCTTCATAGATATCTCGGTCCATACACCGTGCTGGAAAGGACATCTGCAGTGAACTATCGCGTCGCTCCTGTAAGTGCGGCTACTGACAGGAGCGACGCAGCACCGAGATCGCTCATGTCTCTCGCCTGAAACCACATATTTGGCGTTCCTACCCTTGTTAACTTGCTGCCCGCATTCGTGACGGGGGAAAATAGTGTGAGCGCTGACTATGCACTTCATCTTCATCTGTACAGAAACCATTGTAATCATCATCCTCGTTTGTGTCGCGGGCTGCGCCGCTTTGGGCTCACGCCGTTCTACATTGAAATATAACCTTTCGATTACCGTACTGGATGTCGTCTCATAATACTGCTATCTTGATAGAACGAGACATAGCAGGAGTGGGTACATGAGTTAGTAAATCAAACTACAAGCATACAAAACATTGAATCATACAAAGCAGAAGGAGGGACACGAGTTACATTGCATGATACACGGCATACAAGGCATGATAAAAGCATCACAAAATGTGATTCGGCAATTCTTCCACAAGAAGAAGATGTTTTAATGAGAAGAAGGAGGAGAGGTCAGCCTGGAAAGCGGGTTTCTAGCCTGCTACTCCTCACGGGGTAAGGAGGAAGGGGAAAGAATTCTTTCACAAACTGTTCATTTGGCCTTTCCCGCAAGGAGCCGTCTAAGCTGTTTCAAATTTCTACAACGCTTGGAAAGAAAGAGTGCTTAAAGCAATTTACAAATGACAGAAAAGGAATAATATTAAGTGGGTGGGATCGGCGCGTGGCCGCCTATTGGAATGACTGAAAGATATCGGCGCTTGGATGCGACTGTGGCCGTGTACAATCTGATGCAGCAGTGCGATACGCTCAAGCGTGCGTCAATGAGCCAAAGGTTCTAACGACAAAGCGCATGCGTGAACAGAAGGAGAAAAATCGCGGGCACATCTGCGAAAAATGAACCATATATAGCGAAGCCTTTGAGATGAGTAATGGGTTGCGCTCTCTATAGCCTTCTAGTGGGTCGTCCTCTTTGGCTCTTCCCGCTCGTGCTCTGAGCTCGTGTTCTTGCTTGACTGTCGCCATTGAGCATCGTCGCCGACTGCCGTCTAATAAACACCTTAACACATATTACTTTCTTTTGTATGGCCTCAAGCTTATTTATGTCAACTGCAGTGTAGGGCGACTAACCACTGAGGCGTACTCTAGTAGCGGCCTGACGAGGGATTTGTAAGCAGTTAATTTGCAGTCCCTGGTAGAGTGCTTGAGGGTTCGTTTCAGGTATCCCAGTTTCCTAAGTGCCCTAGCACAAATGGTTTAAATGTGCAGGTTCCGCTTTAGATTTTCGGTGAAGGTAATTCCAAGACATTTGAAGGTTTTCACAGAGTTATGGTAGTGCCCATGGTAACTGTAGCGGAAAACTAGCGGCTGCTTTTTGTTAGTAAAAGTCATTTATACAGCTTTTTGGTAAATAATACTCATTTGCCACGCGGTGCTCCATGAATAAAAAGATGAAAATACATTATTGAGACCCTCCTGATCACGTATGTTACTTACGAGAACGGATAACTGGGCTAGTTTGTGGGAACTCATGTTAAGGCAGGTAGCGCAAAGACACGGACACAAGCGAAGAATAAGTGCACAGGACAAGCGCCACCTGTCCTGTGCACTTATTCTTCGCTTGTGTCCGTGTCTCTTTGCGCTACCTGCCTTAACACGTATGTTAGTTACAAGGGTATACAGCACGCAGTCGTCAGCTTACAACCGCAGTTTCACCGGTGTGTCCTTAATGACCTGTGCCACATCATTAATGTAAATAATGATTAGCAGGGGCCCAAGAACCGAGCCCTGCCGTACACAGGAAGTAACCGCGGCCGACAGTGACTGTGCGTGATTGAAAGCGACAAATTGTGTCCTTAAAGGGATACTGAACAAAAATTTGAAAAAGCTACGAAAACACTTACATTCGACTCGGACGACACGACTGTCCCTGTACGCAGCGTTTATTTCACGTAATTTCGAGCAGCTGGCCGTATTTTTAGTGGATTGTGAGAGCGCGGCGGCTGCATGCCACTGCGCTTGTCGGCGGACGTGACGTCGAGTGCTCCAGCAAGAGGGGGGCAACCGGCACGCTCTCTCCTGTCCTGCCACTTCCCTTTCTCCACCTCTCCTCTCAAGAACCGAGGGTGGCTGGTGTAGCGCTGAGCCTTGTCCTCTTTTCCCCACATAGGAAACAAAATAGCGCTTATTCCTCAGAAACCGCTACAACTACCGAGCGTGTCGCGAGAGCGCAAAGATGCAAGGTGCGAGTGACAGTGGTTCCACGAGCGGTCATTGCGACTCCGAGTTCGACAGGCCTCCAAAACGGATGCGCCAAATACAACCATATGCGTGTGACCGTTCTGCTGTGTCAAGCGACAGCAAGGACGACGAGCCAGACGAGCCGCCGTAGCCCAACGTGGGTCGGCAGCCGGGACCAGCAATTTACACAGTAACTCATAGTCACTATCCTCGAAGTGTTCGGAGCACAAAAAGTCACGCTTTGAAGGCACCCACGTTGGCTGCGATGGGCGCGCAGCGCGAATCCATATCCTTCGAAGCTTCGGCTCTGTTGGAAAGGTATGACAGGGCACACCCTAGCGCAGAACAGCGTTGAGGCATTCTGCGTTGTGTCAGGTGCTTCATCGTTCACATTACGTAGCAGCACACAACACAGACGGCAAATTCGTAGACGTGGGCGCAAGCTCCACTTGAGAAAACAAATATACGGCCGAGAGCGCGGCAATGGCGTCGTTGGCTGCCGGTTGAGAACACGCACGGAGAACACCTTCCCGACCGTGAAAACACGTGTTGAGAGAGACGCGCGGCAGCGGGTGGCGGCTTGCGATGTCGATTGGTAAGCGATTTTGCTGCGAGCACGGTTGGCGAGTCACTATCCGCGGAGTTTCGCGTCACTTCCTCTCTAGTTCGCGGCGCGGCCGCTAGACGCGCCAATTCGCGAAAAATGCCTTAAATTCATTATTTTCTGCTAGTCTCTGGCTGAAATGAAGGTTGTTTCAACAAATTTCAGCACCCAATCTTTCAATTGAGTCATTTATCTCGGCGGCGAAAATTTTGTTCAGTATCCCTTTAAACGTAACCGATCAGCTATCGAACCTAGTATTTTCTCGTCACTAATAATTTTGCTGAGCCTAAAAACAAGTTTTCTGTGACACACCATATCAAATGCTTTTTTGTAATCTATAATATGGGATCAACTTGACCTCGATTATTCAGGGCTGAAGCGATGTCGTGGGTGAATTCAATGAGTTGGGTAGTTGTGGAAAGGCCAGGGCGGAAACCATGCTGATTCTGCTATAGTATGTCCTTTTCAGAGAGGTACCGAAGAATATGCTTATGAATTATGTGCTCTAAGAGCTTGCAAAAAGTACACGCTAAGGAAATAGGCCTGTAGTTGGAAATTTGTTGTTTATTACCCGATTTAAACACAGGAATTATATTGGCAATTTTCCAAATTGTCCGCACTGTACATGTGTATATTTATTTACAAAAAATCATCGCTAAATAACGAGCGTTCCATTCCGCATAACGCTTCAAGAACATATTTGGTATTCCATTCGGTCCGGCACTTTTATTAGTGTCGATGCTCAAGAGAATGTTATAAATGCCGCTATAACTAATTTCAAGTCCTGGAATCGGATATATTTCCGAGTTATCGTCAATATCAGGGGTAGTACCGCTGTCATCTCTAAATACAGATTTGAAATAGCCATTAAATGCTTCCGATATTGTCGAGGAGTCTGAACAGGACACTTCATTTGTTACGAAAGAACGGGCAGGAAGTAGTGGGATTGATGGTTTGCCAAAACTTACGCGGATTGTTTTTCATAAAAGAGGCTGATGTGGTATTGAAATATAACATTCTGGGTCATTCCACGCCAACTGTCCCAGTCGGGGCGCTCGACAAAAATGAATTTCGCTAAAGAAATCTGAGAAAAATACGCACATATATATACATTAGTTCTACAGTATTTTCCCAAAATATTTTGAGCGGCAAAAATTTTTCGGGCACGTGAGCGCCATTTGAACTTCTCGATATGGTGGAAAACCAGGTACGAAAGAAAAATACGCTATAAATGGACCGTTTCACGCATTCGTTCAAAATTTGCTTTTTTGTGGTTCTAGAGCATCGCGCTTTTATTATAGGACAGTTGCTTAGAATAGATTTATATTTTTCACTCCTTAGCCCTTAGGTAAAATTGAGTAAATTGACCCTCCTAGCTTTCAGTTTCAGTTTCAGTTTATTTAGCAATCTTTTTCAGCAATCGTGTTAAAGCACGATGTGAAGGTACAATGAATTCAATATTTTCATACAGTTTGGTAATGGTCAACACAAAACAAAATGTAAAGTCATTTTTGCTTCTAGTTCAGATTTGAGCAAGTTATTTAGGGGTTCTCCTTCCGTGTTTTGTACATTCCGTCGTTTCCGTAGGCGCTTAACGTGACGTTTGTGTTGTATGATGGGCCTGGTGTACCATGGGTGTGTAGCATGACGTTTTAGTTTTCTGAGGAAGAGTGTGCAATGCACTATCTAGCTATACTATAAAAATGGTCAGTTAATCTGCCGACACTACAGCGATCACTACAAGACATGAAATCAACAAAACCTGTTGCCAGCTTAGCAATAATAGAAATGTCGTCAGCACTCTCAAAATTAAGGACAGTTTTAAACGCATGTCTTACTGGTACGCAAGCAACATTTAACTGAACAATAACGGCCTTACAGTCAGAAATTCCATCAACGACATTGCACTACTACCCATTCTTTACCAACTGATCACTGACAAAAAGAAGATCTAAGATTGAATGTTCGCGCGTTGCATCATCAATCAGCTGCGATAAATCAAAGGCTACAGATATGTCAATTAGCGAATCACTAAGCGTCCTATCAGCCCCAGTTGATGTTAACAATTTCCAATCTATAGCGGGTGAATTAAAATCACCGGTTAGTACCAGTTTAGAACTGTTCAGCTTTTGACCGACAATATAATCACTGATGGCCGAGACAATGTCAGGGGCAGAGTTGGGGGGCGATAGATGGCAGCGATAAATATAGCGAGACCACCAAGCTTTAATTTGCACCTTATTGATTCAACATTCGGAAGTTCTTCTAGTAAAGAGAATTCAATACCACTTTTAATAGAGTGCCAATCCGCCACCACGGGTTGTTTCTTTATTCCAGCATTCAAACAAAGAAAAAAGAAAAAAATCACCACCATATCCACGAAGTGAATGATATGAGAGGAGCTTGCTCGGAGATGATCGGGTAACCCGCGAATCTTCCGTACATATTACCCTACCATCATATATAGACGTGACAACGTTGTTAAATATACATTAGCCCTCATCGCTTCGGCCTCCCGGGCTCTCACCACAGGGCCTTAGCGGTGAGCCCGAGCTGCTGCTGCGTTGCGAGCCCGTCGCGCTGCTGCCTTGGCTGGGGTGTTCATGCTGTGGAGCGGCAACGAAGAGTGTTCACTGAGTGAGCTCCAGGCGAAGAGAAAGGAAGCGCGCCAAACGCCAGCGCCAAACGAGAGGTGCGGCCCTCTAGCGGTCACCTATCTAACTAGCGCATGCGCCAAGCGTGGTGTGCGCCGCCTCGAGCGGCGGCGCGCCATTTAGTGAGCATTCTTGAAATCACTGGAGAGTGTACACGCCGCCGACTGACAAGGTGCGAGCATAGGAGTACAGTGTACTAGAATGGGGCAGTGGGCTCACTGCCGTATCCCTGCGCCGCGCCGCCATGGCCCTCTCCGCGTGACTGCTTGGTCACCCGCCAGGGGTGCTGCAGCCAGCTTCTCCTGAAAACTTCTCTTATGGGGCCTGAAGTGCGTCCCCTTGGTCGGGGTTACGCTGGTTACGCTGTAGTTCTGGGGGGGGGGGGTCAACAAACGCGGGGTTGGAGGCGGGGAGAGGGCTACCACATTGACATAACTAGGGATCACAAAAAATATAGGAGGAGGGGATCGAGTATTTTATTCTTCTTTAAAGCTGACCCAAGTATTAGAACCTACTGTTTCCATTCGTGTATGCCCTGCAGCGCATGTTCACGCCATTCATTCGTTTGAAGAACCTTTGTCGGCACCACGCGTGCATATTTGCTGTACTTATGTATACTTGTTTTTCTGAAGGATTGGCATCTGCGTCTATCCGCAAATTGCAACTGTCTCGAAGACGGCCCGCCGCTGGATCGGGACGGGAGGGACGCGCATTTTACAGCCTCCGGCGGTCGTACACATAGAGCATGCATAGTACGTGCACAGAAATTTCTGGGGCAGCGTTTGAGAAGAAAAAACAGCTGGACCCAACGAAGCTAAGAGTGACCAAAAAGTCACTCTTAGCCACTCCAAAAAAGTCACTCTATAAAAAAATGACAAAGAACTCTGGTACGCGGCTGCTTGTTTCGCTATCGAAGTCCTAAACACAGTACTACTGACAGATGAAACGGGCTGAATAGAGATGTACAGAAAAAGGAGATTTAGGGGGATGACTGAAGTAGTTGTCATTGCCACGCCCACTTCTTGTTTTATTTTGATATTTTTTAGGTTTGACCAGCAAGGACGGTTATCAACGCTCGAGCCTGTCCGCGAAGCATTGTTCGAGAAGCTTCTCTATTGTAGTAGATCGTTTTGTTAAGATTTCGCGCCGCACGCGAATGTTTCAGTTTTATCGAGAGATAAGGCCGCCACCAGCGATATCGCTGGAAAGTTCGATAGCACCTGTATAAAAGCCGACGCACTTGACCGCTTGTCAGTTGATCGACGGTCGACGCTCTGTTCGCGCCGCTATCAGTGTAGTGCTGTAGTTTGACTTTCAGTTTCTCGGCCACAAGTTCGGCCAAATAAAGAGTTTCATCTCGGACGTGCTGACTGCTGCCTTGTTCGACGTCACGACCACGTGACATCTGGTGGAGGTGCTGTTCGTCCATGTTCCGGACGCCCCCGTCAAGCCGTGAACCAAGCCCGAGTCGCAAAGACGTCGACGCCAAGGCCGAGCAGCGAGCAAGCCGCAGGCAACAAGGTCTACCGCCAGAGCACGGGCCTCTACCTGAAAAGACCAAGCAAACAAAGACCCTGACAGACGCTGTGCTGGCCGCACCGATTCTTCTTCAGACGCCAAGGAACCGCCAACCTTCCGCGGATCGTCATTCGAAGACCCGGAAAGCTGGCTCGAAGCCTACGACCGAGTCGCCGTTTACAATGACTGGACCAGCGAAGACAAGCTACGGCATGTATACTTCGCCTTGCAAGACGCCGCTCGCAGCTGGTTCGAGAACCAAGACCGAAGCCTGACAACGTGGGACACATTTCGCACCAGGTTCCTCGCTACATTCACGAGCGTCATCCGCAAGGAGAGGGCCGAGGCGCCGCTTGAAACCCGTTCGCAGCTGCCAAACGAAAACGTGGTGCTCTTCACAGAAGAGATAACCAGACTATTCCGCCACGCCGACCCCGAAATGCCGGAAGACAAGAATGTTCCCTTCCTCATGCTAGGAGTAAAGCAGGAGCTGTTCACGGGTCTGATACGGAATCCACCGAGTACTGTCCAGGTATTCATCTCCGAAGCGACGACGATTGAAAAGACGCTGGAGATGCGCACCCGACAGTTCAATCGCCGCTCGACGCCAGCTCACGCACAAGTTCAATCATTCTGCTCCGACGACCTGCGTGAAACGATTCGAGTGATCGTGCGGGAGGAACTGCGAAAGCTTTTACCCCCGCCCCAGCATGAAGTCGATTCAATCGCCGACGTTGTTCGCCAGGAACCCCGGCAATCGCTTGGAATTCCCGAAGCACCGCAGGCTCAGCCGGAAGCCATGAGCTATGCTGCTGCAGCCCGACGCAACGCCCCCCCTCCTCGCCCGCGTCAAGACGCCGCGCCGCCGCAGCAGTTCCGCGGTCAGGCACCGCCGCCACCACCACCGACGCCATACCGGCCGCCGACAGGGCAAGGATACGCGCCCCGAAAGACCGACGTTTGGCGTGCCCCTGACAACCGCCCGCTCTGCTACCATTGCGGGGAGGCCGGCCACACGTACCGCCGCTGCCAATACCGACAGATGGGGCTACGCGGATTCGCCATCAACGCGCCGCGCCCGCAGCCAGGCGAACGGCCTTGCGTCATTGACGACTACGTCCCCTGAACACAGTGGCAAGAACGACGACCTTCCCGCTCGCCGTCGCCCGGCCGCTACATGTCACCGCACCGCCGGCAGTACACTGGCCCACACCGGGGCCGGTCGCCTAGCCCGTATCCGGGAAACTAAGGGCAGTAACCGATGGAGGTGCGGTTGCTGCACGACGAAATGCCGAAGATCATCCGCGGCCGCCGGCGACGACAACGCGACGAGACCTTCAGAACACGACGCAAACCGGACGGAGCTCTCACGACGCAACTTCGCGCCCCGAAGAAAACCTGACGACGCAACGTCGAAAGAGCGGCACAAATCGACGAAGCCGCGATCCGACGCCACGACCTAACCGCAACGCAAGACGATGAACTAGCGACCTCGATGTTCTTATCGACGGCCACAGCGTCACAGCTCTCGTCGACACCGGAGCCGACTATTCCGTTGTCAGTGGGCCATTCGCCACCAAGCTGAAGAAAGTAAAGACCGCTTGGAGTGGACCCGAAATCCGGACAGCTGGAGGCCACCTGATAACGCCGATTGGTGTCTGCACGGCGAGAGTCACCATCAATAACTGGACTTATCCTGCGAGCTTTGTAATCCTACAAAACTGCTCCAGGGATGTGATACTCGGAATGGACTTCCTAAGTGACCACGGCGCCGCTATCGACCTGAGGTCTGAGTCGATAACACTAACCTCAGACAACGCGCTCCCGCCCCACGCGACGCCAGGCAACCATGCACTGAATGTGATATAAGAGCAGGTGACCGTTCCGCCGCGCTCCAGTGTCATTATTTCCGTCGGCACCGAAAAACCTGCGAACCTTGAAGGTGTAATCGACGGCGATCAGCAACTACTCCTGAACCGTCAAATTTGCGTCGCAAGAGGTATCGCCGAGCTGCATGACTGTAAAGCAAAGGTACTGGTGACAAACTTCAGCCACGAATATAGGCACCTCAACATGGGTACGACGGTTGCCTACATCCACGAATGTGTAGCCGCCAGCGATGCTTTCGCCCTCTTCGATGCTGCCGAACCTGCTTCGAAGAATAGAGGTCCCGAACCGGATTTTGACGTCAACCCGAGCCTTCCGAAGGTCAAGCAAGACCAGCTCAAAACCCTGCTCCTGCAATACAAGGACTGTTTCTCGTCGTCATCGCGGGTCCGACAGACGTCCCTTGCTAAGCACCGCATTATAACAGAAGAAAATTCTCGACCACTCCGACAGAGCCACTACAGAGTTTCGACGCGAGAACGTGAGGCCATAAGAAACAAGTCGACGAAATGCTACGCCACAACATCATCCAGCCTTCAAAGAGTCCGTGGGCGTCACGCGTGGTGTTAGTGAAGAAGAAGGACTGGACGCTGCGCTTCTGCGTCGATTATCGGCGCCTGAATAAAATCACGAAGAAGGACGCGTACGCCCTCCCACGGAGAGACGACACCCTGGATCGACTTCACAACGCGACGTACTTTTCGTCGATGGACCTCAATACCGGCTATTGGCAGATCGAAGTAGACGAAAGAGACCGAGAAAAGAGCGCTTTTATAACACCCGACGGCCTCCTTGAGTTCAAGTTCATGCTTTCGGTCTTTGCTCGGCACCTGCGACGTTCCAGCGCGTCATGGACACCGTACTGGCCGGATTGAAGTGGCAGACGTTCCTTTTGTATTTGGACGACGTCGTTGTGTTTTCCTCGACCTTCGACGAGCATCTCCGGCGGCTTGAGGCAGTACTTCAAGCAATCAAGACCTCTGGACTAACCCTGAAGCCAGAAAAGTGGCGATTCACATACGACGAGCTCCTGTTTCTGGGTCATGTGATCAGCAAGTCTGGAGTGCGCCCAGACCCGCGGAAAACAGCTGCCATCGCCGACTTCGCGCAACCCACCGACAAGAAGGCCGTGCGCCGCTTTCTCGGCTTATGCGCCCATTACAGACGCTTCGTCAAAAGCTTTTCACGAATCGCCGAACCACTGACGCTTCTCACGAAGACTAACGTGGAATTGAGGTGGGAAATGGCGCAAGTGCAAGCATTTCAAGAACTTAAACGACGCCTGCAGACGCCACCCATACTTGCGCATTTCGACGATTGCGCCGATACAGAAATACACACCGACGCAAGCAGCGTAGGACTCGGTGCCGTCCTGGTGCAAAAGACTGATAAACTTGAAAGGGTTATCAGTTATGCTAGCCGGTCACTATGCAAGGCAGAAGCGAACTATTCCACAACAGAAAAGGAATGCCTTGCCACCATCTGGGCTACGTCAAAGTTTCGCCCCTACCTCTATGGCAAGCCCTTCAACGTTGTCAGTGACCATCACGCCTTATGTTGGCTAGCTAACTTGAAGGACCCTTCAGGTCGTTTCGCACGATGAGCCTGAAGTGCCGACGACTTCGCCGAAAGTTAACGAGCCGACGCGGAACTGGGGGCCTTATGGAGTACCTCGAGTGCAAGACCGCCGTTGTTCCTAAGGCATTCAAGCGAGCACTGCCCTCGTTTTTCTTACGAAACGGTGTTCTCATGAAGAAGAACTTTTCGCCACTTCGAACTGACTACCTTCTTGTCGCTCCCACATCATTGCGACCAGAGGTCCTGCAGGCCCTACACGACGACCCGATGGCTGGGCACCTCGGTGTTTCCCGCACGCTCGCCAGAATACAGGAAAAATACTACTGGCCACGCCTTCCTGCCGACGTCGCCCACTACGTTAAGACTTGCCGAGATTGCCAGCATGAATACACCGCCGACTAGGCCCGCGGGACTTCTGCAGCCAATCGAACCACCTCACCGGCCGTTCCAGCTAATCGGGATGGACCTACTGGGGCCGTTGCCGACGTCGAGCTCCGGCGACAAGTGGATCGTCGTAGCAACTGACTACCTCACCCGCTACGCCGAGACAAAGGCCTTGCCCAAAGGCAGTGCCGCCGAGGTAGCCAAGTTCTTCGTGGAGAACATCGTCTTGCGCCATGGCGCCCCGGATGTCCTCATCACAGACAGAGGTACCGCCTTTACTGCGGACCTAACTCAGGCGATCTTAAAATACAGCGAGACGAGCCCCCGCCGCACCACCGCCTACCACCCGCAGACCAATGGCCTCACCGAGCGTCTAAATCAGACCATCTCCGACATGCTGGCCATGTACGTCGACGTTGAGCACAAGAGGTGGGACGCCGTCCTTCCGTACGTGACGTTCGCTTACAAGACGGCCGTCCAAGAAACGACGCAGATGACGCCGTACAAGTTGGTCTACGGAAGGAGCCCGGCAACGACGCTCGACGCCATGCTACCGAACGTCACCGACGAAGAAAACCTCGACGCCGCCGCTTACTTACAACGTGCCGAGGAAGCTCGACAGCTCGCCCGCCTGCGCATCAAGACGCAGCAGCACACCGACAGCCGTCGCTACAATCTTCGACGACGCTTCGTCGAGTACCAGCCCGGCGACCGTGTCTGGGTCTGGACGCCAATACGACGACGGGGACTGAGCGAGAAGCTTCTTCGACGATACTTCGGACCGTGCAGGGTACTTCGACGTCTCGGCACACTCGACTACGAAGTTGTCCCGGACGGCATTACGAATTCATTCTAAAAAGACAGGGCGTGCAAACACGGACACAAGAAGGAAGTCAGGACACCACAAACGCCGACTAACAACTGAAGAGACGCACAACGGCTGAAGAGAAAGAAGGCACGAAAGCTTATCTGCGCATGCCCATGCAACAGGCGAACCTATCAATCCGGCACGCGTGGCGGTCTACGTGGAAGATAACTGTGAAGGCATTTGATTTCATCTTTAGGCAAGTTAATCGACGGTTGGCTCACGCATGCGCTACCACTATTCTCGATATGCCATGCTTCAATCATCAGGCGCGTTTCTTCATTTCTGTGCCGGTACAACACTGCGCATTCGTCAAATTTTGGTGTGCACTTACAATCTCGACAATGTAAAGATAGATTAGAAGGTGAGCCTCCTGTTAGCGATCTCTTATGTTCCAACAATCTCTGGTTGATGCATCGGCCCGTCTGTCCTACATAGAAGCGGCCGCAGCTGAAAGGGATCTTATACACCACACTCGTACGGCAATCAGTGAATTTGTTGGTGTGTTTTACGAAACAAATATCGGTCCGCTTCCTGTCTTTTACTCCCTCATTCTTCCTCTGCACAGCGGCAGAAATCTTACCTAGCTTATTGGCAGCCGTGAAAACAACATTAACGCCGTATCTAGTTCCTACTTTCTTTAGCCTATGAGATACGCGATGAATGTACGGTATACCTACGACACGTTTCTTCCTATCGCTTTCTGCACCCATGCTCGGACTTGACACAACAGACTTCTTTAAACGTTCAGCGACCGTGGCCACTGCGTCACGAGGATACCCTACATCTAAAAGTCGTGTAACCTGTGCGTCACTCATTTTGTGCTCACAAGACTTGGTGAGGGCTGACTTAAGGCAAGACATGGCGATGCCGCTTTTTACAACTTTCGAGTGCTTTGACAAAAAAATTAACAGCGGTTTCGAAGATCTAGGAGAATACTGCCAGCACACGTGGTTCTTCTGGAACGTTAAGGAAATGTCTAGAAATTGTATTCCATTATTCTGAGGCACCTCTTTAGTAAAGCTCAGCCCTCCTCCATTTAATTCAAATTTTTCGCTCACGGAAGTTACCACCTTTTCAAAGTCCTCACCACTACAAAAAATCAAGTAATCGTCCACATAACGAAAAACCTTAATAACTGAATTACCTAAGGCGCCTTCCAAAAGATTTTCAATCTTGCTAAGGTATAAATCACTAAGAACCGGAGCAACTTTAGAACCAATACATATCCCTGCTTTCTGCACATAAACGCCTTCCTTCCAACCTGCCAGCGTCGACTTTAAATACATGGAAAGGATTTCTAGAAATGCCCCGCTATGAACACCACATTTTTCGGTGAAAACCGTCTGGTGCTCTTGTTCGTTAATACATTCATTGACACATTTTAACAAGTCCTCATGCGGCAAAGAATAATACAGGTTTTCAATATCCATACTAAAGGCCTTACAACAACCGGGGTTCTCCTCTGAGAGGAACTGAACTAGCGCCTGAGAATTACGCATACGAAAAGGGCCTGAAAAACTTAAAGAGGTTAAACAGTTCTGCAAATAACTAGATACAGCGACTTGCCAGGTGCCTTGCTCTGAAACGATTGCTCGAAACGGAATCTCGTTCTTATGTGTTTTGGCTGAAAAAAAAAACAATTCTCTGTTATTCTAGGCATTACGAACTCCCAGCGACGCCGCGCACGACCTGAAGTCGTCCACGTCGTGCGCCTTAAGCCGTTTTTTGCACGTTAGTGAACCTGGGGACTCTGCTTTTACCTTTTTTACTGTAATTTATTCGTGTATGCACTTGCTTTTTTTCTCTTCTTTGTTCTTTCACAAGCATCGGGACGATGCTTTTTCAGAGGGGGGCAATGCCACGCCCACTTCTTGTTTTATTTTGATGTTTTTGGGTTTGACCAGCAAGTACGGTTATCAACGCTCGAGGCTGTCCGCGAAGCAGTGTTCGAGAAGCTTCTCTATTGTAGTAGATCGTTTTGTTAAGATTTCGCGCCGCACGCGAATGTTCCAGCTTTATTGAGAGATAACGCCTCCACCAGCGATATCGCTGGAAAGTTCGATAGCGCCTGTATAAAAGCCGACGCACTTGCGACGCTCTGTTCGCGCCGCTATCAGTGTATTGCTGTAGTTTGACTTTCAGTTTCTCGGCCACACGTTCGGCCAAATAAAGAGTTTCATCTCGGACGTGCTCACTGCTGCCTTCTTCGACGTCACGACCACGTGACGTCGAACGAGCCATGTCATTATATAAGGAAGCGGGAGGTTCACAGGGATTGGGCTCCTTTTGGGATGCTCCAGTTAGATCGACGTTGTAATTAGCTGTTCATTGTTCGACAAGATGTGACCATGCATGCATTGTTAATCCATATTGTGATATGGCGAGCATTTGCGCATACATAGGCAGGGTTTTGTGTAAATGAAATCAGTTAACAGCACGTGACGCTGTCGAGTGTTGGCGGTGCAATTCTACGGTGTAATAAAAATGTACGCACGTAATGTATGTTACTTGTTATGTACTCATAATACCTATGTATAGATAATATTTTTCATTGGACCCGCATCTAGTGCCAATATATATCCTTCGAGTTCAACCCGTTTTGGTAACCTTGTATGATCTACATCTGCAAATAAAATAATTTAAGATTACGGTGCGGATAATTTATTACAAAGCCAAGTGATTCCGCCTATTATTGATTCGCGAAAAAAAGCATGAAGTAGGTTAGTCACACAGACCAGCTCATATATGCGAAAGCAAATAAATAAAAAAAAAATGAGGCGCTCTTTATATTTGGCATAGTGTGGCTCGAAAGGCGGGAGGAAAGTCGCTATGATCGCTACAGTGGCGAAAGGACATTAAAATCGTATCGATCAGCAGGACAAAAAAAACTTGAACGCAACTACGCGCAGGAGCATTCATATTCATCATAGCCACTTAAAACATCGCCCCCAACCTCTGTAAATTAATCACAACGACAGCAATTTATTTCACAACGCACAGAAAAGTTGCAAGAAAAGAAGTTTCGTGTGTTGCGTACCGTAACTCGACTTTTCTTGCGCGCAAAACAGCAACGCACGCTAGCGGCACCCTGCAACCCGCCGGAAAGTTTCAGGTGACGCGGCGAGCCGCGCCTCCTGTCGGCGGCGACATCAAGTGCGTCACGCTTCGCCTCTCAGTGAGCGCACTACAATCTTCTAGAGCACTGTAATAAGGAGCAAGCTCCTAAAAAGCGCGTCGCAGAGCCTGTCGTCTGCTCGGCTGCGCGCAACGCGCTTACCGCAGCAGACGACGTCGTCTGCTCCGCGACAGTTTTGCTTCGCGCCGCGCCTGGCACCTCCGAGACGGTACCAGGCGTGATGGCAATCTCGGAGGCAGCAGCACGTGACCTGCGTTGCAGGCGGCGCTCGTTGCCTCGTTGGAGGCGGCGCTCGGCGCTCCTTAACTTGGTGTAGATCATAATTGGCATGGGAGGGTAAGAAGATATCACGAATATGACGTTCGGCTCATGACACGAATAACGTGAAAATTCTGTCGTGTATGTCGTCAAACCCTTTCCTCCAGACGCGTGTGGCACATACCCGTTTACCACGGGCCGCGGTGTACGGGTATGCGCCACAGGTGACTAACAGTTTATATATACCCAGGAACAGCGAGAACAGACATTAGTAATTTAAATGCGAGAACGTTAGGAAAAACCGACATCGGCAGTGTTGACCCGACGAATGGAAGCAATAAAATTAGGATCCCAGCAGGAATCGTACCCAAGAATTCTGTGTGGCAATCAGGTATTCTACCACAGAGCCACGCCATGTCTATAAACTGGTTAAAAAACAGCCTATGCAGGCGTAATGACGGTGCAACGTCAATTGTGGTTGTGGTGCTGGATGTATAATTTTACAAGAAAGCAATAAACACTACATATGTACTCCTACGATACAGGCGTCATATTAGATTAACGTCTGTGGTTCCAATGTTGGTTCCGCTTTTATAGCAGTCTAATAAACATTACATTTGCATTCCTATGATTCAGCAAGCTATATTGAAGCATTGCTCGTCGACCCCGGAGAAATACATTAACGAAAGTTGCGTACGATATTTGCATGACTGCAGCATAAAGTGCACCTAGTTTCCGTAATACTGGTGTATGTGCTCTAACGCGAGGGCTACGTCGCACCATAAGTTACCCTTTAAACGCCAGTGTTGTCGACGTGCCTGGTAAGCCCACAATGTGCACACAGCTACTACACTTACAAAAATACGTTGATCCACCTCGTAACGCTTGGCTCAAAGCCATAAAATACAGCATAGAAATACTGGCTGACTGCTTCGCATGAAACCGATTCCCACAACGCATAGGATCTGTCAAATTTTCTTGCTTACTGTCTGTGAAACAGACCATGTTGCCTACACCATGTGGTACTTCTCAGATTCCACTCAGACTTCTTGCAAACCATAGTCAAAGGGCAGCGGCTCATGCCAACTAACTTCCCACCAGCTGGTTGCCACAAACGCAGCATTTTGATACCATGGTTACACAGGCACGCTAACCTCAGTTACGACAAACTTCAGTTCCCTTAAACCATAGTTACATCCAGTTAGACGGAAAGCCTAATCGCAGTTATTCCACTAAATGTGGCCACTACGAACCGAGATCGAACACCTCACTTAAGGAAGCTAACTAACAAAACAGTCGCACCCATGTCGGCAGTCGAACGTGGCTGCAACGGAGGCTGAAACGACTTCCTAAAAGCGAGTCAACTGGCCTTTTTCAACGACAGAAATGTTCACATGTGAAACAGACCGTCAAAGCAACACAAACCAAACATGATACCAAACCTATCAAGCAGCGGATTGTCTTGGCTTTCGCATCGACCTCAAGGTGTCTTCGCCTGTGGTTAGAGACCAACCTTTCCTCTTTCATGACCAGTCTGCTTTGGTCAATGCATGTTCTCTTCAGAGGTTGCACGTTTCTCTGCTATTTCAACTTGCTTTATGCCTACCACTGAACACGCTTTTCTCCTGCCTGCACAGTATGAATGATATTTTAGTTCCACTTACATACAGAAAAAAATATGTGGGGCAAACAGGCAGCAACTTAAGTGAACAGCTATGTGAGCACCACAATAATGCGCACAATGCCGTGCAGGGCCATCGTGGCGTCTGCTGTTGTGATTGTGGGTGTTCCCTTTTCCGTGATCAGTGTTGCGCTTTGGCCAACCATAGCTACTAATTGCAATATAACTGAGGCTGAAACATTCTGTAATCACACTTCCATAGTGCGAGCGTGATTAGCGCACATGCTTGTTTCTATATGATTGTGGTGCCTAACGAATGTGGTGCTGCATGATAAAAATTGTAAATACAGGATAAGTTCTCATTACAACAAACAGGCATACAACAGACTTTCAGATATAACCGACTGTACACTTCAACCTCAGTTTGGTCAGCCTACTTCATGCAAATTAATTCGCATGTAAAAAACCACGTTAGGATGAACTATCAACTACAGCGAACAAAATTAGATATTTTTTTGTCTTTAGGTTGTAAAACATACTTTTGCTGCAGCGACATGGGCTGTCAATAAACTTGACCGTGCCAATATCTGCTCGCTTTGCCCTTTGAGAGTCATTTTTTTTTGCCAGATGTGAAACCACAGTCACATTTTCTTTTATTGCAGGTTTACAATCTTCACAGTCCGACTTCTTTCGAAATAAACTAGCCTTAGTTTTGAAAATGACCATAAAGTGAGAACAAATATTTTTCATTGGTACAAATGTAATGTCTATTCACAAACATGTTCCACGGGCTTCGAAAAATGTGTGCACCAGATTACTGTCACCTATGGACTAGTCAGAATCGTCATGCCCTGCACAATTCTGAGAAGATGCTCCTCGGTCAGATTTCAATTTTGAACTGGTTAGCCAAATCTGGTCTCTACGGCTTACATCCAATGAATATGATTGCAATTTGGCAGTAGCCTGAATCAAACGAATTAGTGCTTGACTTGTTTGCAGCAGAGGAACCATTGTGACATAGACACTGTAATCGCAGGGTATGTGAGCGTACGCAAGCAAGCGCTATGGTCATGCGCCTCTCACAAAAACCAAATGAGTGAGGAAAGTCTGGTAACTATTCGCCTTGTTGCTACCGGGAGGCAATCAATTTTGATGAATCTTAAAGAAAATGCACAAGCATGGCTGCATTGTCTGTATGCATACCAGCGTTTGGCTGTGAGCTGCTGAAATGACAACCCGATGAACCAAAGTTCCGACAGATCCCTCACACTCTGGGAGTCGATGTCACGCGAAGCAGTAGGCGAGTTGCAGCCTATGCCACTTTTTTGTACTTTGAGCCAAATGTTGAGAGGTGGACGACGTCCTTGTGCACTTTCAGTAGTTATCAGTATATTGGGGGCTTACCAGTCACGTCGAATACGCTGGCACCCATAGGGTGCCAGTGTAGTTGTCATGTCGGTACTCATGTTAAAACACAGATGTCAATTTTATCGAAACGAACTTCATGCTATGGTACGGTGATGTGCTTATCATAAGCAGCAGTTGTTCGCGTAGATCTCCGGGGTCGCGCAACAGTTGACTATAGCCTCTAGAGTCATAGAACTTCGTATGTAATGGTTATTCCATTGTTATGAAAACGGATAGGCAACACTGCAACACGATTAATGCTGCCCCTAAATACGCCTGTAAATGGTTTTTTTCATGCAGTTCTAAACACTGGCATGGCTCCATGGTTGCATACTTGACTGCCACACAGAGTGCCAGGGGTCGATTCCGGTTTGAAGCATGATTTTATTTTTGTGTACATCTAATTTTCGCTCACTGGTTTAGCTGCCCACGCCGCCACCAGATTTTCTGCAACACAGGTTCTTCAACACCATCGCATTAAGATTTCCAGAATGTGTCATCGCCATTACTGGGTTGATGCAGACCGTGAATACCTTGTGACTCATAACCACATTCTATGGGTTATGGGCTATTCTATGCACCACACATGACCGAGGGAAAGGGTTTCATGACGCATGCAACAAGCATATCACGCTATTCATGTCATGACCTGTTAATAGTGTTCATCATGCACTGTCCTCTCATGCAAATTTTGGTTTGTTTCAAGCATAACTTGGCAAAAAAGTGGACCTCACTCAGACTCACTCAAGAAATATATCTTGCACTTAGGGCTCACTCGGACTCAAACTCACGAAAATTTTTCGCAACCGCACTCGCTCTGCCTCAGCCTTGCCAAAATATTACTCGCCTGTACTCAGTCAGACTCATGGCTTGATCGGAATATGAGCCAGTCTCAGTGATTCGGCTTATGGGTGAGTTCATATATAGATAGATACGGTCAAATAGCTTTTGGTTCGCTAAAAATGATCTCCATTTAAAAAGGAAGCAGCTACCGAGAGCTCAACCTTTGAGGGAACCATCACTTGGAAATATCAGTTTTCGTGCGCACGACGAATAGAAACTACCAAAGAGACAAAATAAAACTGGCCACTGTGCACTGGCGCGGACATCCGAGCGATAGCCGACACACTGGCCTAAGCAAGCCTACAAATGCAAACCAAAGGTAAACAGCACAAAAAAATTTCTTGTATCTTCACAAGATGACAGCACTTGCTGGGCTAAAAAAAAGTCACAGTTTCGCCGCAAGGGCGAAGCGATGAATGCGATAGCAAGAAACTAATGCTATACTAAGTGAGGCACGCCAATCGATACTCTCAGTTTGAACAGCGCTCCTGTTGCAAAGGCGGCCGAAGCAGCGAAGGAAACTAGCGTGCTTCAAGTGTCGAGCTGTGACACTTGATAGTTCGCGCTCATCGTCTGTTTGTTCGTTTAGCGGCGTCCCTTGAGCTGGAGTGACTTTCGTACGCTCCGTAACATGAGCGCGGACACCACGGTGAAAGCTTGAAAGAACCCTCTTCCTCTCACCACCAGAAAACCGCGCGAGCAGACAGCGGAAGGGCAAGGTTCTCCCTGCGCAAATATAAGAAGCGAGCGAGCTCGCCGACGACTTTTAAATACGCCCGTCGTGCTCCTAGCGCCATCTCGCTGGTAATGAAAAAAACGCTGCGCCGGCCGTCTCTGAGTCCGTCCAGCGGTAAAGGGTGTGTATATAACGCTCGCCGTTAGCTACGTGGAGGATCTGCGTTTCGTGGCGCAGCGGTTAGCGCCACTCGCTGCGGAGCAAGAGGTCCCTGGTTCGATTCCGCGCTTCGGAAGCATTTTTCTGAATTATTTTTCTTTGGGGCTTATATATATATATATATATATATATATATATATATATATATATATATATTGTAGCGAAGATTATGGGAACTCTGAAGCTCTCCGGCCCCTTCTAGTGGGTTGCCCTCTTCGGACAGAGCGCAGCTCGCGCAGAGTCGGCCCCGCCTTGACTGTCGCTGTCGTCCATCTTCGCCGAGTGTCCGCCAATAAACATCTTTATAATTTGGTGGAGGTGCTGTGCCCTTCAAACAACTACGGTCAGCATTCAATGCCCTTGGAGCTTCGATCCCGTGCCGTGCCCTCTACCATGACTCAAGATGCCGCCCAGCAAACGCCTCCGCCTGCACCGACATCCTGTCCCGGTGTCCCCCGCATCCGCGACCCTCCTGTTTTCACCGGCGCGGATGGCACCGACGTCGAGGACTGGCTCGCGATTTACGAGCGTGTCAGCGTACCCAATAAATGGGACGAGGCAGGAAAACTGAGCAACTTGGTTTTCTACCTCGCGGGTGTCGCAAGCCTATGGTACAACAACCACGCATCCGATTTCGCTACGTGGTCCGCTTTCAAGGCCGCCATCGTCGACGTGTTTGGCCGCCCTGCGGTTCGTAAGCTGCAAGCTGAACAGCGCTTACGGGAACGAGCCCAGCAGTCCGGCGAGTCTTTCACGAGTTACATCGAAGACGTCCTGAACTTGTGCAAGAAAGCCAACTCGACCATGTCTGAAGCTGAGAAGATCCGGAACATCATGAAAGGCATCGACGACGATGCCTTCACCATGCTACTCGCCAAAAACCCTTGCACTGTGGCTGAGGTCATCACACTGTGCCAAAGCTACGAGGAGCTGCGCCGGCAGCGGCTGATGACGCGTTGACCTCCATCGCGCGACGCCGACCTCGCTGGCATGTCGGCTATTTCGGACCACTCCGGCTTGCTCGCCGAAATCAAGTCCTTCGTGCGCGAGGAGATTGCACGCCAGTTCTCTCTACTGGCCTTCGCTCATCACCCGCAGCCTGTTGAACAGCCATCGACACCACTGCTGCCTCCCCTACGCCGGGCTATTGAGCATGAAATCGCGGAGGTCATGCCGGAATACTACCAACCTCCTCGGGCGACTGCGCCGCTCAGTTACGCGCAAGTTGTAGCCAGGCCGCCTCCAGCGATCCCTGTGGTTCCCCCACTTACTTACGCGGGAGCCGTCGCCAGGCCTCAGGCCTTCGAAGAGAGTGTGCCGGCTGCGTACGCCGACGTCATCCATACGCCACGACTGCAGCCCACCATGCAGTCATACCAGCAGCCATTTCGTCCCTCGCGTCCTGCGACATGGATGGGACCTAGCCCGGCAAGCCGATGGCGCACTTCCGACAACCGCCCCATCTGCTTTGCTTGCGGTTGCGCCGGTCACGTCGCCCGCTATTGCAATCGCATGCAGCCTCCTCGAGTCGGATCGACCGTCACCAGCCAGTACAGCCGTCCATATTACGAGCCGCCGCCGAATATGTCACCGACTTCACGCCCGTCTCCATCTACCCGCCGTTCGCCATCCCCAAGACGCCGCTCACTGTCACCGATGCGGCCTCGTCCGGTCGCCCGAGACCAGGAAAACTAGTCGTCGCAGTCCAAGAGGCAAGGGCTGCGACGCTATCGAACTGCCGAAGCCCTCAGCAAAGCCCATCGAACGTAGTAGACGTGTTTGTAGATGGCGTGCGCACATTGGCCCTTGTGGACACTGGAGCTGCCGTATCCGTTATGGACGCTAAATTTAGCCGACTACTACGAAAAGTGACGACGCCGCTTTCCGGGCTCTCCCTCCGTACAGCCAGCGCCCAAAGCATTCACCCGACAGCGGTGTGTACAGCCCGTGTCATCATTCAGGACGCTCTGTACGCCGTCGAATTCATCATAATTTCTTCATGCTCTCACGACGTCATCCTGGGTTGGGATTTTCTCGCTCGCCACGACGCCGTAATTCGTTGCGCACCAGCCGAAATAGAGCTCTCACCGTTCTCCAATTTGACGCCGGCGAACAGTCCATCGGCTGCGACCAAAGTACTCGTCAAAGACGACACCACAGTTCCTGCAAACTCGTCAACGGCTGTGTCCGTCTATTGCACCGGTCTCTCCGACACCGTTGCACTTCTTTCCCCCTCTGACCGCGTTTTCACCAGGAAAGGTTTGCTGGTGCCATTTGCGACCGTGCAAGTCACTCAGGGCGACACCGATATTTTCGTTACGAACCCATCCCCGTACATTGTTAGGTTGGTGCGAGGGGAATGTCTCGGCCGAGCGGAAGCCCTCGAAGACGCACAAGTTATAAACGCACCGGGTGACACGCACTGTGCCAGCTCCCGTACGCTCAGTGCTGTTTCCACATCTGACTCATCACCCGCTGATGTATTTGCTTCCTCAATTGCTGATAACCTTACGTCGGTCCAGCGTTCCCAGCTTCTCTGCCTGTTGGAAGAATTTCGTTCTTCGTTCGATGTCGCGCAAACTTCTCTCGGCCGCACGTCTGCTGTCACGCATCACATCGACACTGGCGCCCAACCACCGCTGCGGCAACGTCCATATCGCGTATCTCCAGCAGAGCGTCGTGTAATTAACGAGCAAGTCGAAGACATGCTTCGCCGCGATGTTATTCGACCCTCAAACAGCCCGTGGGCGTCCCCTGTCGTTCTCGTTGCGAAGAAGGACGGCTCTATGCGGTTCCGCGTGGACTACCGCCGACTTAATAAGATCACCCGTAAGGACGTTTATCCCCTCCCTCGAATAGACGACGCCATTGACAGCCTGCAAGGAGCAGAATTCTTTTCGTCGCTTGATTTGCGCTCAGGGTACTGGCAAGTCCCCATGGCTGATGACGCTCGACCGAAGACAGCGTTTGTCACACCCGACGGCTTGTACGAATTCAACGTCATGCCGTTTGGGTTGTGTAATGCGCCCGCAATCTTTGAGCGCATGATGGATTCCGTTCTGCGCAACTTGAAATGGCACACGTGCCTGTGCTACCTCGACGACGTCGTCGTTTTCGCCCCGGACTTCTCCACGCATCTTCAACGCCTCAGACTTGTTTTGACGCGTTTGAGCAACGCCGGGCTACAACTGAACCTAAAGAAGTGCCGATTTGCAGCACGGCAGCTGACAATACTAGGCTACGTCGTGTCCAAGGACGGAATTCTCCCCGATCCAGCCAAGCTTCGGGCCGTGACGGAGTACCCCAAACCTACGTCCGTCAAAGAACTGCGCAGTTTTGTAGGACTATGCTCCTACTTTCGACGCTTCATACGAAACTTCGCGACTATCATATCGCCGCTGACAAAGCTCCTTGGCAGCAACGGGCCTCTTAATACGTGGTCGTCAGAGTGCGACGCCGCTTTCGCGAAGCTCCGTCGTTTGTTGACGTCTCCTCCGATACTACGCCACTACGACCCTACGGCCCCTACAGAGGTACACACGGACGCCAGCGGTGTTGGCCTCGGCGCTGTCCTTGCACAGCGCAAACCTGGGTTCCCGGAATATGTCGTGGTATATGCAAGTCGCACGCTTACTAAAGCCGAGACCAATTACACCGTCACGGAGAAAGAATGCCTGGCCATCATCTGGGCCCTTACGAAGTTCCGACCTTATTTGTATGGTCGCCCGTTTGATGTCGTCACCGACCATCATGCGTTGTGCTGGTTGTCGTCATTGAAAGATCCCTCAGGCCGTCTCGCCCGTTGGGCACTTCGCCTGCAAGACTACGACATCCGCGTACTGTACCGCAACGGACGCCAGCATGCTGACGCCGACGCCCTGTCGCGCTCTCCCTTGCCTGACGACAATGCCCACGGCTCAGTGTCTCCCCTTGCCGTTTCTTCCATCGACATTCAGACAATCGCTACCGAACAGCGCAAGGATCGCTGGATTGCCTCACTGATGGACTTGCTGACTGATCCATCGGCAACACCATCCACTCGCGCGTTGCGTCGTCAAGCCCACCATTTCGCCGTTCGCGACGACCTCCTCCACCGACGCAATTACAGCGGCGACGGCCGCCAGTGGCTACTAGTAATACCCCGAAGTCTGCGTTCTGACATATGCGAATCCTTCCACGCTGATCCGCAGTGTGCGCATTCTGGGGTATCGAAAACTTACCACCGCATCCGCCAACGGTACTTTTGGCGAGGGATGTACCGCTACGTGCAGAAGTTCGTTCGCTCCTGCATCGATTGTCAGCGCCGCAAAACTTCACCGCACCTGTCGCCGGCAGGTCTGCAACCTCTACCTTGCCCTGACCGGCCGTTTGGGCGTGTTGGCATCGATTTGTATGGACCACTACCTCTGACGTCTGCTGGTAACCGCTGGGCCATCGTCGCTGTAGACCACCTCACGCGATACGCCGAAACTGCCGCCCTCCCAGCGGCTACAGCGCGCGATGTGGCCTCCTTCCTGCTCCACCGATTCATGCTACGTCACGGTCCACCTCAGGAGCTACTCAGCGATCGAGGCCGTGTCTTCTTGTCGGAAGTCGTCGAAGCCATTATAAAAGAGTGCAACGTTGTTCACCGCAAAACTACTGCTTACCACCCGCAGACAAATGGCCTCACCGAACGCTTTAACCGCACGCTCGGCGACATGCTCTCCATGTACGTAGCCGCCGATCACACCAACTGGGATGCCATTCTGCCCTTCGTCACCTACGCCTACAATACCGCCGCTCAGAGCACCACTGGTTTTTCTCCCTTTTTCTTATTGTATGGCAGGCACCCCTCGCACACAATCGACACAATCCTTCCATACAAGCCGGATCGGTCTGAGTGTGCGCCGATTTCTGCTACCGCCCGACTTGCTGAAGAATGTCGCGAACTTGCCAAGACCTTCACTACGCATGACCAAGAGCGGCAGAGGAGCATTAGCGGTGACAGAATCACTTCTGAGCCGACGTTCCTCCCTGGAGCGCTCGTATGGCTCTCGATCCCTACCACTGCACCTGGCCTCTCTTCAAAACTACTGCCGAAATACGAAGGCCCCTACCGTGTTGTTGAACGCACATCCCCTGTAAACTATCTGATCGAACCAATCGATCCATCCTCGGACATGCGCCGTCGAGGGCGCGATATTGTAAACGTGGAGCGCCTCAAGGCGTACCATGACCCGCTCATTGTGACAAGTTGTTAGGTCGCCAGGCGGCTCCCTTTTCGTCACCGGAGTAATTGTAGCGAAGCTTATGGGAACTCTGAAGCTCTCCGGCCCCTTCTAGTGGGTTGCCCTCTTCGGACAGAGCGCAGCTCGCGCAGAGTCGGCCCCGCCTTGACTGTCGCTGTCGTCCATCTTCGCCGAGTGTCCGCCAATAAACATCTTTATAATATATATATACATACTTATACATATACGGTGCATGACGGCGACGGCATAATTCAGCCGAGACTGTCCATATAATTGATATCGCAATACAAGAAAGAGTTGGAAAACTAACGTGTTTTTCAAACACACAACAGTGCTGTATATTTATGTCACCGATTCTGAAAGGGTTAAACCATGGCAAGGTTAAATCACTGCTGGCAACTGGGAAACTTTTAGCGGAGCCTTTAGCCAAGCCAGTTTTCATGTGATGTGTTGTAGCTTAACGCCATTTTGGCATTGTTTTCCTGTGCTGGTCAGCTGCAGCCCGCAACTGCTCAGACAGTGGCCTCCAGAAAATGAGCAAGTTTCACTGAGCGACAGGGTCAAGATCCTTAACAGAGCTGTGTGACAAGGAAAGCAGGCGGATGTCGCATGAACGATGGGACTGTCAAAGCAGGCCGAGAATTCAGCTGCGAAGAGCAAAGGAATTGCTACAGGCAAGTCTCGCAGAAAATTCGTCCAATGCGTTTCAGGCTCCGTGACGCAGCATACCTAAAGGTAGAGTCAGTACTTCTGGTGTGGCTCCAAGATGCATAAGCTTACAAGAATTGAATGAATGGAGAATTGTTGAGGAAGTAAGTGGAATAACTAGCTAAGTAAGGTCCCTGGAAACAATGGTGCGACAATCATCCAAAGATTGCAGTAACTTTGCGAGGCGAGGCATGAAGTGAAATTCTTGCAAACCTGAGGTGAATGTGACAACACCAGTGTGGATGCTGTGCCAGAGTGGAAAACAAATGAGCTTCTGATGCTTCTGTGATGCACAAGGATAAAGGAGTGCTTAATGCCGATGAAAGCGGACTTCTTTTTAGGTGAAACCTCGCACACTCCTTCAGGCAACCACTGTCAGAGAAGTGCTCCAAGAAGGGTTCGAACAGAAGGGTTTGTTGCCTTATGGACGGCACATGAAAAAAAAAACTGCTGTTTACTGGGAAGTACAAGCAGCCATAAAGCAGCCATGTTTACTGGGAACCTAGCAGCACATAAATGGCACAGTGGACAGCACTACCAACACAAAGGCGTGGATAAACAAAAACATTTTAACCACCTGGCTGCTGTACTTTGGCAGGCAAAAGATCAGGCAGAAGCTGGTGCTCTTCTTTTTGAACGGGTTCTCAAGTAACAGAAATCTAGCCTATATAGGAGCAATTAAGCTGGCTTACTTTCCCCCAAATACGACATCAGCACTCCTGCCAAATGATCAAGCTATCGCACCCTCTGTGAAAGCTGCCTACCGCATACAACTTGTTGAGTGTCTGTAGCCAAACTCTTCGACGTGCAGAGGAATCGGGAATCCAAAAGAATTCCTATCAAAGTGTTGGCGGGCATCTTGAAAAAGCTGAAAACAGGGACCCCTGACAGCGAAAGTTTTGTTTGAGACTTTTTTACAGCACTTTGTAGCTTTGTGTCTGGTAATCCTGATATTCAATCGTAAATGCTGCAACGTATCATATAAATAATGCTGGCATAGTTAATTCTGACCATTTTAGCATCAATTTGAAACGGCTGCCTAAAATCGTAAACAAATATAGCTGGATAAAACTTGAGAAGTCAGGAAAAACCCCACCCCGACGACTGAAGCGCGGCAGCCGATCGCCTCCGCGACTAAAGAAATAGTCCTGCTCATGCATGCGCAGATGTTCTCCGAAGGCGGAGCCACTGGTCGTCCCGCTCATGACGTCAGTCCCGTGTGTACGCCCACTGGTGCAGGCTTGTGTTCATCCACCTTTGAGGAGGAAATGCCACTGACTTTTAAAGTTGTATCCGACTTTAGTGCCTGACCGTGGGGAGCACCTAAGGTCACATGCACCCAAGCTGTGGTGACATTGAAAGTGCAGTTTTCAAATCGGGGCTTCGCACATGGTAAGGAATGAAACAATGTGGTTGCTTCGGTATGAGTTGTGAGTGTTAAGTGTGTGTCCCCTCACGAAAAAGAAAAGCATTCCCGGCCTAAGTAGCCATAACTGCCCTGAGAGCAGCCTGACAACAAAGCGACAGGGGTGAGTAAAAAAGGCCCATGCCGGCTGCCAGTCATGGTATTGTGTACGCCCCGCAAATATCTTGTGACATCGACTATACTCGCTTTACTCGTGGAACGTCACAAAGAGTGGCAATATCGCGAGGCGCTGCCAAGTAATATGAGCACTTACACTTACTCTAAAACCAAAATAAAGTATCTTAAAGGCAATGTACACCACTAATAATTGGTCACAAGTGCCCCTGTATATAGGACAATCAAACAACACAAACATGTCCAAGTTTCAGTTTTGATGTCAGGGGTTCTTTGATAAGAACTGCTTGAGAAGGCCGGTTTCAGGAAAGACAACAATCCTGACAGCGAGGAATTGTTAGACCTGAATGATGAGCCGTAGGACCAGTCAGTGTGGCTTTGATTCAAGGAGACATTCAAGCAGACAGCTTCCCTGACTTAGTCACAATTGACAATCGTGTTGTTGACACCGAGCAACAGACAGACAAGGAGGTGCGAGCCATGGCTGAAGATCGTGCTAACTTTCATTCGAGGACTATCAAGAAAATGAGCCGCCTGCAGTCAAGGTAACTTCACTGCAAGTGATAGACCATAATAAAGAAGTGAAGGAGTACTTTCAGCAGCAGGAAGACGGCTGTCACGTTTTCAGTGTTGCCACTGTGAAATACAGCGCAGCGACTGCATCTGCTCTGAAAGTGACCCGTAATCTCTTATCACCAAGTCCAGGACTTCAGGTCACTCACAGACCAATTATCTTTGGTCGTGTGTTGCCATTTAACGCTGAATCAATGCGACCTACACAGGTTATGACCCCGCAGAATTTATTGTGCCCATGATGGCGTGGGTACAAGCAGCAGCACACCACATGAACTTCTCCCACCAAACTTGGAAGTCACATGCATCACTGTGGACCTTTACTTTTTTTAAAGCACAAACTTTAGCAGTGTTCTGGTAAAACACAAATGCTCTTTGTGAATGGGGAACTGAGGGTCTTGGCTTCTGTTATTAAAGCCACATGAAGCTGACAGACAAAGCAAACATAAGCGTTCGGGAAAATCGTGACTGGCAATAATATATTTTATTCGTCACATTTGACACCAGTGAATTTTCGGAACGAACTGAAAAGAAATGTACTTGTAAAACAATGAAAAAAAGTGTAAGTCAGCCCAGCTTTCGTAGCAAATTGATACAAATGTTAGGCGCCACTTTTCGTTACTGGTATTGATGTAAGCCACTTCATTACTTGTCACAAAACTATTAAACGTCGCTGCACATTATATCTGATGCAGCTGGTAAGTCACGCAAACCCTGTCTAGCGTACTGACCTACCACACAGAACAAGACAGAACTGCCACACGCTGCAATGGGCCGTGCTGCACATAATTACCGCGCTCAGGTCACGGCAGATTCCAGTAGTTGGCCGAATTTTAGATGTACAGAAAAAATGTAGTTTTGCAAAATGGTGCTACACGTGCTCTGCTATGTGCATGCACCATTTTGCTCACACTGTCGATCCACTGCCCAAGTTTGACATGTGAGCAGATAAAATTAGCCTTAGTGACAAGCATGTATATTGTAGCACGTGGCTCATACTACTGGTCTCTTAGAGGGAAAACGTAGCACAAGGTGGTGAGCATGATCAGAATTGAAAATATTAAGGCAGGAGCACAAGGAAGATGGTGACAAAAGAATGAGTGCCAGCTTACTGCCGGAGAAGATGTGACTAAAGAAAGAAGAACAGCATAAAAAAGCATTCTCCTCATTCTTGTGTACTCAGGTTCACTGTGCTACCACAGTGTAGCGCAAAATTTTTAAAAGAATAAGTTGTTTCCTTGCTATTTGGAACGTGTATCCATTTGTGTACATATTGTGTACTCGTTCTTTTGCTGAGAAAGTCGCTTTTTCTGGCTGAAGAACATTTTTTAGAAAAATAGTACTTTTAGTCAGATTTCGATTAAACACACATTAAGGTGATACCTCTTTTATTTACTTAGAGAATGGTTCTTCAACTTGTTGAAAAATGCACACCAAATATAGAGCTTACCCTGCGCCCTTAATATGAGAACCCAGCCAGCCCATGAACTAGGCTGAAGAATACAAGGCTGAAGCGTGGTGGTGCATTGTAACACCACTTTCTCGCACCAATCACAAGGGACAAATTGTACCGTTTGACCACAGTGAACACCAAAAGAGTCTGTTACGTTTGTTTTTCAGGTTCTTTACTGGTCATATCGAATCCACGCGCCATTCTTTACTGCACTGTCGGAATTGTGACACCGAAATTTCTTGCGCGAGAGGCTCACTAATTTTGTGGCACTTTTGTAAACGATGCCCGAGACAGAGGCAGGCATATAGGCTGCTGTCATCTAACTGTGCGTTTACGCGGGTTGCAAGTTACGATTACGCAAGTTGCACATTAAATCCCTCAATAGAGCGCCCTACTGTGTACCCTCCGCTCGACATAACAAAGATCGATCACTCGGATCGCACGTACGCGACTGATGGCTTAGCCGCAACTGTTCGCCCTACTAACTAGCCGAACACTGGCACACGATGGTGACCAGTTCATTAAGATGCACGTGAACAACAAGAAAACACTCGTACGGAAGAGCAATAACTTATACTCACAAGTTAACGTCAGCTGACTTGCTGTTGCTGACGCGCCGGACGATTCCCGGATGACAAAAGCAGGGTTGCCAGGTCTTCGTGAGAAAGGTCGCCGAAATATGAGAAATATCCCGAAATGTAGCCAGAGGAGTATTCCCACATAACAAAAGCAAAGAGGCATTCAGGCCTCTCTAACAAAAGTGCTATTGAGCCGTATTTAGCAGTCAGAAGAAAGGCGATGATATAATCAACCAGCAAAAATTAAACCCGCTTGTCTTTCAGCTGAGCGAGTTGGTATGATGGCACAGGGCGGCAACAGAACGGCGCGCTGACTCTCAAATAGAACTTTATAAAAATATAACGAAATTGAAATGTTTCATACACCGCCAGTTGACAAAAGAAGCGAACCACGACTGTGCTAAGTACAGGTGTCACAGGGCTCTTTTGATAGCGGTGCACGATCAAGACGGTCGCGATCGGCGCGTCGGGACTGATTACCAGATCGTGATTTGTCTGCCGCCTGCACCAAACACAACCCGCATTATTTTGGACCGTGTAGCAGCGACCATTGTCGATCGCAATAAAGAAATTCGATCCGGATAGGCCCGATCACGATCAAAAGACACAGTTACAAAGAATGTTCAACAAAAAATAAAGGCAGGCGATCGACGCAGTCACGTGTAAATCAAGATCAGGTGGCGCGAGAATGCAGCATATATTTTGTTTCATCATGCTGAAGCTCCGGATGGTTGATTTATGCAGCTGCAGTCATCTTGAACTCGACGTATGTGTTAAAAGCCATGAAAGTCACTCTCGTCTAAAGATGCGAACAAGCGCACTTAATTGCAATGGTCTGCTAAGGCTTCGCCATCGTGGGGTTCAACCCTTCACCCCGAAATATTTCTGGCTGCGCCCTTGACAAAGCGACCTAGTTGGTCACATGGCGTGTGTACGTACTTTTCATATCACACTAATACCCTTCGCTTGCGTACAAATGATAAGGCAGCCTGGAAACAACAACGACCAAGAATCCACGGTTTAAGGAACGCACATATCCATAACAGCCCAACCACTCACGCCCGCAGCCTTCTCTGTTAGCTTAGCCTTAACAAGGTTACGTTTTTTTGACAGCTTAACCGATGAGGAAGACCCTGGATCTGGGCAAGACAGGCCCGTAGCCAGGAATTTTTTCCACGGGGGGGAGGGGGGCACTTGCTAAAAACCTTGACTATTTGAAAAAAACACCTACTTTGATTATTTCTTTTTGGTAAAAACACATACTTCACTAAAATCCCCCCCCCCCCCCCCCCCCGACTGCGGGCCTGGTGCAAGATATGCGAGATTGCTACTGTGTTTTTAGGCTTGGCAACCTGCTTCTTCTCGTTGCAAAGTTCCTGCGCACTGCATCATCACCGTTTTATCCATTTTACCGCGGAGTCAAATTGCCATTACCAAATCAAAACAGTATGAAATATGGTCCCTGAGAAAGAGAGAGAAAAATAAAAACTTGGACTGTTCGTCGGGACCACAGAACTGATAAATTGTATTGGAAGGAGGGTCTTGGCAGCAGTTCAAAAGAATTTTTGATGCAGCCATCTCAAATATATAGATTATCAGATTTTTCACTGATTTTCACCTGCAGCCCAATGTGTGTTGGTGTTGCTCTGCAAATGGTTCTGAAGTCTAAACCAGAAGGCTGACGGCCTGGCAGCAACTACCAATTGAGATAGTTCAAACAAGCAACCACGCCCGATCATTACTCATTGCACCTCACATTCTCGTGATCTCACAGCCAAACTACATGGTGCAACAATGTTCTCCCCAATTGGCCTCGTACGGTCCTACCATCAAATCCTTGTGGCTCCAGAAGACATCCTGAACAGGCTGATAGTGACACCCTTCTGTCTGTTTGAGTTCCTTCATGCCATTCGGCACGAGAAACTCCAGATGGACATTTCAGCGTTTTACACAGCCTCGACCTCTTTCATGCTTACCTCAACAACTTACTCGTCGCAAGCAGTTGATGAAATGAGTGCAAATCACATCTGCACTCTGTGATCCAGCACCTGACCAAGCCTGGAACATTTGTCCACATAGATCTGTATTTGGCACCCGCAAGCTCACCTTTCCTGGCCATTTCATCTCGTCTCCAGTATTAAACCACACCCAGACAGAGTCATGGCTGTTGAGAAGTTGCCATCTCTGAATACTAAATGTCAGCTCTGCGAGTCCCTTTGTCTTGTGAACTACTACCACCATTTTGTACCTTGGCACTGGGCCATTCTACATCCTCTCCACTTCCTGCTGTTGATACAGAGAAGTGCTGCCATTGAGCTCCCCTGGACCAAGAACGCCCGAGCAGCCTTTCGGGGATCGAGAGACGCCTTGGCGACACCATGGATCCCCTAACATCAAATGAGAGTTCCACGTACTATGCATCATCATTGACATACTGGATGCAGCTTTAGGTGCTATATGCCAACAACTCATCCAAGAAGTGCAGGCAGCCAATCGCTTCCTTTTCCTGAAAATTGACAACCACTGAAATTACAGCGCTTTTGGGTGAAGACTGAAGCCGCAGTACAATATTTTCATCATTACATGTAAGGAAGTGAGTTCTTTGTCATGAAATACGTGAGTCCACATCTCATGTATGCCTTAAAGTTCCTCAATTCTAACGGTGGTGTCCACACTACCCGCAAACTGCAGCAGATGTCGTACATATCAAAATTCAGTACAGACATTAGCCACATCAAGGGAGCTGACAACATTCTCACGGATGCCCTGACAGGTTGCCCAACTAATGCTGTCACCTGTCTCAGAGGAATAGACCTCAAAAAAGTGCTAACTGCTTGACATGATGACGGGGAATTCTGCCATGTACAAGAATTATAAGCTTCAACGTTGCTAGAATTTCAGCGGTTTCCTTTGCCAGGAACAGGAGACGCTTGTTGTGACACATGTTGTGACACAAGCCCTGACCATTTATGCCCACCTGCAATCATCATTAAGAATTCACACCACTAGATAATCTTTCACACCCAAGTGTCTAAATAATGTGTCTAAATAATGCACTTAAGAAATCATGCCCTCATCGTGTGCAGCAATCTTTGTTAGAACAAGTAAATCGTCTAAAGGCGTCAAGCTACCCTGACCACGTATTAGTGTCGGTATCCAAGGTGCTAGTGAGAAGATTAGTTAAGCAATCTGGTTGTGAACAGAACAGTGGTAAGTCTAACAGGAACAAAAAAGTAACGGTCATCCCATACATTCATCGCATATCACACAACCTCAAGAAAGCTGCTCAGAAGGCGGGTGTGGAGGTAGCATTTTCCGCTCCGCAGAAATTATCAAGACTATGCAGATTGACAGAGCCCTGTTCCAGTGCGCTTCTCATCTGCGACGTTAAACACAGGGTTAAATTCGTTCAGTGCCAGAAGGGTGTTGTGTACAACATTCCACTTTCACGTGGAAAGGCATATATAGGACAAACTGGGCGCTGCCTAAACGAGCGTCTAAGAGAACACAGCAATAATGTCAGGAACGGTAACAACGTTCATCTCGCAACTCACTGCCAAAAGTGCTCCTGCACCCCGAAATTTGAGCAGTGCACAGTCATATCTCGCAACCGTAATCAATCGGCGTTGCTCGTAGTTGAAGCAAAATATATTTTAGAATGCGCAGGATCGTGTGTCAGCATAGCTTCATTGACATTATCTAAAAAAAGAGATAGCATTTTTGAGTGCTCAGTAACGTGTAACGCGCAGGCCCTGTGTCACGTGCTTAAGTGTATATAAGTGACACAACCCCTTTTTTCCAATAAACAAGTTGTAAGTTGCGCACTGTGTGTCCCGTCTCTTCTTCGTCCTCGTCTTTCAAGCGCATCTACTTCATCGACATGCAGAACCAACTGGCCCAACTAAGTGCACTGACAGACTTGCCATTAAGGCATAATATTTGTTATGTATATTTGTGTTAAATGTGCGCCGTTAGGCCGGTGTCACTGATCCCGTTAATCGGGTTGGCAATCGCCGGGCGGATTCTAAGGACTGGCGTCACGGCCCTCCGAAAACGCACCACGAAAGCGCGGACAATTTAGAGTTGGTCCTTTGGTGCGCCAGCGAACGCCGGTTGTGGTCCAAAGACCGAGTCAGAGCCGAGAGTCGATAATACAAACGAAAACGAAATATATTCTCAGTTAAGGCAATACAAATAACACAAACATGTGCACACTCGGCTGGTACCCGTTACAGCTTCACAATATAATTCAGATGGTGTTTACACAACGGGAGCTAAACAAACAGATCACACGCTACGAATGCAATCGCATGCATTACAACTATTCAACGACAGTTAAAGTCCTGAATAAACAATGGCGTATCCAGTCCACAATACTTGGACGGTAATCGAATGCTTCTCTTCTAGGAAACACTCACGCCAGCTCCAGCGTTGATCGTCGTAGCTCAACCGTCGTCGTGACTTGTCACGGCTCACACGGCGTCGTCATCCAATTCTTCCAAACTGACGATCGGCTGACCGCACACCATCATAAACACGTCTTCTTGGCTATTGGAGCCACACTTAGCATAACTTCACCATCACCGGGCCGACTGTCTCACTCCTGTCTCCACTCTCTCACTGACTGTCGTCGATTGCACGCTTTTATCCCTTCTTCCCCGGTTTCCAGAAGCGTCGGGATGGTTCTTCGGCGTGCAATACAGCTAAGGCCAGAGAAAGGGTGAGAGCTTTCTCGTATGTTCGAATCGCGGCGGCATCGCTCGCGGATGCGTCACCCTTTCCTTCTAGAAAGATCCAGGCTTTGCTGGGCGTTTGATCGTGTTGACTGCGTCTGGCTCGAGTGGGTGAGGAGAATGCGGCGCGCCGGCGTCTTTTGATGCTTGTTTTTTTCGTCTTTTGCGCTTCTTGGGCGAGCGGTTCGCGCCGTTCTGTCTCGTAGCTGTTTGAAAGCGGCCGCGCGCGCGCTTTATAACACGCTCGTTTGTGACACTGCCCCCCACTTCAAGAATATTATCATATAATATTCAAACAACACAAACGAGCGCGCACATACACATCCAAAAATGTCCCACATACAGAGTTCATAACTCAGTCCACACACAATGCGCGTCACATGCATAATAGAAATATCAATACAATTCACAGGGCATTTCAATGTCGCTACATATGAAAGATAAACACAAGTACATAAGTACACCACAGCATCACACATTTCATATAAAACAATGCGAACGCACAAACGAAGTTCGGTAATTACAATACTCATACAATTATATCAATGGCACTGTACACATGATGTTACGCAAGCGACACTTGGCTCACTGGCCATACACACTTCCCGCAGGATATAATAACACAACTCATTCGAACTCAAAACACTTCAAACACTTTCAACTCCAACACCCCGTCCTGTTTAAATCGTGTCGCGCTTGCGCCCCTTCTTTCGGTGCTCGCTCGCTCTCTTTTTGTCCCTCTTCTTTTTCTTGCGAGCCGTTCCATTTGACGGTGCCGGAGGGGGCGTCTCTGCTGCCGTCGACACATTCGACACCGGCAAGGCGTGGTCGCGTTCGTTCGAACGTTCGCGGTGCTTCGCCGACTTCTGCGCGTCGTGGTGTTTTGACTGGACGACCACCTTCGTCATCATTCCACTCACGGGTGGTGGTGGCCGCTTGGTGGCAACATCACCTGCTCGGCGCGTCTTCACAGGCGGTACAGCGACCGTTGGTGCTCCCTCATTGATATTCCGTGATACCTCGGCCTCAATTCGAGCTCGGTCGGCATCCTTCATGGGATTCCCTTCCGCGTTTCCTTTTTGTCGCGGTTCCCGAACTGACGAGGGCTCCATCTTCGGGGCTTCTCCCAAACGTTCAGGATCGTATGGCCCTCGAGCTCCGTCGATGTTTCCCACGATTAGGTCGAACAGGGGGTTATTCCTGCTCAGGGCAGTAACTCTCTCGCTGAAGTAAGGGGTCTCAACCTCAATCTTGGCTTCGGGAAGCATTCGAATAGAACTATCAAGCAAGCGAACAGAGGTGGAATTGCCTGTGAAATCACTCTCTCGGACCAATTTTTTTCCTACGATCACAGTCGTGCATCCACTATCTCTTAGTACTGTGACTTCCTTTCCAGCAACTTTCCCCTTAACTGTCGGCATTCCTTTCGTTGTGTCGGTTGTCACCGCAGCACCAATGAAATGCATCTTCTTCCCGCTTTTCAGATCGGTCAATTCATCTTTGATCGCTTCTGTTTCCTCGTTTGGCAGGGCATACGCACAAGCTGCTTGGTGGACTTTACTCACATCGCTTCGACATGCGTCTGCTTTGTGCCCAGTCTGACCACATTTAAAACACTTCATCACACTGGGGCGTGAGAAGTTGGTCCGACAGCTGTTAGCGCGATGACCCACGCGGTTACACAGAAAGCATCGCGGAACACTCTCCGGTGCACGCTTGTTTTCTTCAGGTGCCGATTTCTTCGACTCATCGTGAACCTCCTTTTTTACTTTGGCTAGATTCGTGCCACCTTGTGCTTCCAAGAATTGATCGGCCAATTCAAGCATATCCTCGTGCGATTTAGCCCTCCTCTCTTTCAGATACAGCGACAGGCTCGGGTGGCAACTGGTGAGAAATTGCTCTCTGATTAAAAGCTCTCTAAGCTCCCCGTACTCCTGTGCCGTCTCTGAAAGTTCGATCCACCTGTCAAAATAATGGCTGAGCCGCGCGGCATACTGCGTTGCCGTCTCGCCATCAGCTGGCTTTCCCGTACGGAACCGATCACGGAAGCCTTCCATGGTGAATCGAAATCGCTTCAGCAAAGCAGCTTTTACTCTTCCGTAATTAGCTGCATCGGTAGGAGTCAGCCTACCGTACACACTGAGCGCTTCGCCACTCAAGCAAGTGCTCAAAGCCGTTGCCCATTGCTGCTCCGGCCAATTTTGGCTTCTAGCTATCGTCTCAAACCTGTGCAGGTATGCATCAAGGTCATCTTTCCTCTCATCAAACGCCACAAGCAGCTTGCTTGGGTTCAAACGGAATCTATGATCTTCCCTTTCGCTGCTCTCCACTCTAGCCTGGACGGGAGTTTCTGTGCGCTGCTGCAAACGGAGCCGTTCGAGTTCCAATTCGTGCTGCTGTTGCCTTTCTCTCTCAGCCATCTCAGCTTGCATCTGTCTCTCTTGCGCCTCTCTTTCTTCCTTCAACTGTCGCTCTCTCGCCTCTCTTTCTTCTTTCTCCCTCTCAGCTGCTAGCCTCTCTCTCTCAACCGTCTCCTTTTCCTTTTGGCTCACCCACTTTCGTAGTTCGGCCCCAGACAAACCCATCTTCTCACCAAGGGCAACTAACTTCTCGAGATCCATGATGCCAGTCAACTAAACCTAGCCGCGTGCACAAAATATCTGCCTAACTTCGAATGCCAAACACTTTCTGCACACAGGCTAGCGAGAATGCGGTGCCACACTCAAAAATCGTTCGCGAGCACTATCAACGTCTCAAGGCTCTTTCTCCCTACCTTGGACACACTTTTGCACAAAAAGGTCCTGTGTCGCGGACGCCAGAATAATTGTCACTGATCCCGTTATTCGGGTTGGCAATCGCCGGGCGGATTCTAAGGACTGGCGTCACGGCCCTCCGAAAACGCACCACGAAAGCGCGGACAATTTAGAGTTGGTCCTTTGGTGCGCCAGCGAACGCCGGTTGTGGTCCAAAGACCGAGTCAGAGCCGAGAGTCGATAATACAAACGAAAACGAAATATATTCTCAGTTAAGGCAATACAAATAACACAAACACGTGCACACTCGGCTGGTACCCGTTACAGCTTCACAATATAATTCAGGTGGTGTTTACACAACGGGAGCTAAACAAGCAGATCACACGCTACGAATGCAATCGCATGCATTACAACTATTCAACGACAGTTAAAGTCCTGAATAAACAATGGCGTATCCAGTCCACAATACTTGGACGGTAATCGAATGCTTCTCTTCTAGGAAACACTCACGCCAGCTCCAGCGTTGATCGTCGTAGCTCAACCGTCGTCGTGACTTGTCACGGCTCACATGGCGTCGTCATCCAATTCTTCCAAATTGACGATCGGCTGACCGCACACCATCATAAACACGTCTTCTTGGCTATTGGAGCCACACTTAGCATAACTTTACCGTCACCGGGCCGACTGTCTCACTCCTGTCTCGACTCTCACTGACTGTCGTCGATTGCACGCTTTTATCCCTTGTTCCCCGGTTTCCAGAAGCGTCGGGATGGTTCTTCGGCGTGCAATACAGCTAAGGCCAGAGAAAGGGCGAGAGCTTTCTCGTATGTTCGAATCGCGGCGGCATCGCTCGCGGATGCGTCACCCGTTCCTTCTAGAAAGATCCAGGCTTTGCCGGGCGTTTGATCGTGTTGACTGCGTCTGGCTCGAGTGGGTGAGGAGAATGCGGCGCGCCGGCGTCTTTTGATGCTTGTTTTTTCGTCTTTTGCGCTTCTTGGGCGAGCGGTTCGCGCCGTTCTGTCTCGTAGCTGTTTGAAAGCGGCCGCGCGCGCGCTTTATAACACGCTCGTTTGTGACAGCCGGTGTTGTGTATGAAGTGAAGAAGTGTCTTGTGGAATGTGTTGCCATGCATCCATTGGTCAGAACTGTTCGTGTCACTGTAGCGAAGACCAGCTTGCAGATGACGGGAGCGTTCCGACTGTAATCCTTGGCATGTCCATATAAGGTAGTATGCATCTGCTTGCATCACTGGAACAGAACAGTACGGGCACGTAGCACGAACTGGTAAATGCGACCAGTTCCATGTTGAGATAACAGCTGGTGTAAAGGCCACCCCTGCCCGAAGCCTCCTAAGCACGACTTCCTCCGCCCTGCATCTAGTTACGCGGTTGGAGGAAGAAAATATTGATACATCGAAAGGTACACTGTATGTAATGATATTACTGACGGTGACTGTTGTTTTATGTTGCCGTATATAATCAAAAGGTAGAATTTCCAACTTGTGAAACAAAGGAGCGCTGTGTTGATTATAGGCCGCATTATCTATTATTCTAAGTGCTGGCTTTTGTAATATGCGGATAGGTTCAAGGTAAGTTTTATAGGTCCATCCCCATGAGTCTACGCAGTATGACAGGTGACAATGAACAAATGCGAAATAAAGCATTCTGACAACATTACTATTAAAATAATTCTGAGCAGCTAGGAGCATGCTACAGCCGGATACTAGCTTAGCACATACAGAATTCATTTGCTTTTTTCTGTGTAATTGGCTGTCGAATAGTACACCAAGGTATTAAATTCTATTACCTGCTCAAGTTGGCAGTTGTTCATTGTAAGCCGAAAGGAATCATCGTTTACATTTTGGTGGCGGGAGTGAAAAATAGTATACTTAGTTTTCCGTGTATTAAGTGTAAATTTATTCACTGTAAACCACATAAAAGTAATATTTTCTAATTCTTCATTAGCTTTACATTCTTGGTCGGCTATGTTGTCCGCGGTAACTACTAAAGCTGTATCGTCAGCGTACATTAGCAACTCAGCCGATTTGAGTATGCATGGCAAGTCGTTTACGTATAGTGACAATAATAATGGCCCGAGGACCGACCCCTGCAGTACCCCTGTCTTTATGTTTAATAAGGAAGACGTAAGATTTTGCATTTCGACCATTTGATGACGTCCATCCATGTAGCTAGAGAATAAATTAAACACTTTTCCGCGAAATCCGTAGTGTTTTAATTTCATAAGTAGGATATCGTGGTCAACAGTATCAAACGCTTTTCTTAGGTCAATAAAAACAACTGCCACAAGAAGGTTGTTGTGTAATGCCGTGTTAATCTTCCGTGATAACGATAACACAGCGGTTGATGTGGAATGATGCGATCGAAATCTATGTTGCTCCGGGCAAAATGCACGATATTTTTCAAGGAATATGCGCATTCGTTTTCCAAGAATCTTCTCGAATATGGTATTCAATATGCTTAAAATGGATATAGGCCGATAGCTCGAAGGGACGGAGCGATCGCCATCTTTATATACCGGCACAACTTTAGCGTTTTTTAAACAAGATGGGTACGTTGATGTGCGCAAGCAATGGTTGAATAGTGACATAGGATGGGTCCCAGGATATGAATATTGTCAAGTGGTCGTGACGTCGACGAAGGCAGCAGTCAGCACGTCCGAGATGAAACTCTTTATTAGGCCGAATTTATGGCCGGGAAAATGAAACTCCAGCTACAGCAATAAACTGATAGCGGCGAACAGAGCGTCGACCGTCGAACAACTGACAAGCGGTCAAGTGCGTCGGCTTTTATACAGGCGCTATCGAACTTTCCAGTGATATCGCTCGACAATGCTGGAACATTATCGCTCGATAATGCTGGAACATTCGCGTGCGGCGCGAAATTTTAACAAAGCGATCTACTACAACCGAGAAGCTTCTCGAACACTGCTTCGCAGACAGCCTCGAGCGTTGATAACCGTCTTTGCTGGTCAAACCCAAAAACATCAAAATAATATAAGAAGTGGGCGCGGCATTGCCCCCCTCTGAAAAAGCATCGTCCCGATGCTTGTGAAAGAACAAAGAGAAAAAAAAACAAGTGCGTACATAAATAAATTACAATAACAAAGGAAAAAGTAGAGTCCCCACGTTCGCTAACGCGCAAAAAACGGCTTAAGGCGCTCGACATGGACGACTTCAGGTCGTGCGCGGCGTCGCTGGGAGTTCGTAATGCCGTCCGGGATGACCTCGTAGTCAAGAGCGCCGAGACGTCGAAGAACCTTGTATGGCCCGAAGTATCGCCGAAGGAGTTTTTCGCTAAGCCCATGTCAGCCTATCGGCGTCCAGACCCAAACACGGTCGCCGGGCTGTTATTCCACGAAGCGTCGTCGAAGATTGTAGCGACGGCTGTCGGTGTACTGCTGGGTCTTGATGCGCAGGCGGGCGAGCTGTCGAGCTTCTTCGGCACGTTGTAAGTGGGCGGCGGCGTCAAGGTTTTCTTCGTCGGTGACGTTCGGCAGCATGGCGTCGAGCGTCGTCGCCGGGCTCCTTCCGTAGACCAACTTGTACGGCGTCATCTGCGTTGTTTCTTGGACGGCCGTGTTGTAGGCGAAGGTCACGTACGGAAGGACGGCGTCCCACGTCTTGTGCTCAACGTCGACGTACATGGCCAGCATGTCGGCGATGGTCTTATTTAGACGCTCGGTGAGGCCATTGGTCTGCGGGTGGTAGGCGGTGGTGCGGCGGTGGCTCGTCTCGCTGTACTTGAAGATCGCCTGAGTTAGGTCCGCAGTAAACGTGGTACCTCTGTCTGTGATGAGGATCTCTGGGGCGCCATGACGCAAGACGATGTTCTCCACGAAGAACTTGGCTACCTCGGCGGCACTGCCTTTGGGCAAGGCCTTCGTCTCCGCGTAGCGCGTGAGGTAGTCAGTCGCTACGACGATCCACTTGTTGCCGGAAGTCGACGTCGGGAACGGCCCCAGTAGGTCCATCCCGATTTGCTGGAACGGCCGGTGAGGTGGTTCGATTGGCTGCAGAAGTCCCGCTGGCCTAGTCGGCGGTGTCTTCCGTTGCTGGCAATCTCGGCAAGTCTTGACGTAGTGGGCGACGTCGGCACCAAGGCGTGGCCAGTAGTACTTTTCCTGTATTCTGGCGAGCGTGCGGGAAACACCGAGGTGTCCAGCCGTCGGGTCGTCGTGTAGGGCCTGGAGGACTTCTGGTCGCAATGATGAGGGCACGACGAGAAGGTAGTCGGTTCGAAGGGGCGAGAAGTTCTTCAGGAGAACGCGGTTCCGTAAGAAAAACAACAGCACTCCTCGCCTGAATACCTTCGGAACAACACTGGTCTTGCACTCGAGGGACTCACTAAGGCCCCTCAGTTCCGCGTCGGCCCATTGCCCTTCGGCGAAGTCGTCGGCACTTATAGTTCCGAGGAAGCAGTCATCGTCGTCGTCTTGCGGCGGCGCATCGACAGGGGCACGAAACAGGCAGTCGGCGTCAGAGCGTTTTCGTCCGGACTTGTACACGACGGTAATATCGAATTCTTGAAGCCTCAGACTCCATCGTGCGAGACGACCTGAAGGGTCCTTCAAGTTAGCTAGCCAACATAAGGTGTGATGGTCACTGACAACTTTTAAGGGCCTGCCATAGACGTAGGGGCGAAACTTTGACGTAGCCCAGAGGATGGCAAGGCATTCCTTTTCTGTTGTGGAATAGTTTGCTTCTGCCTTGGATAGTGACCGGCTAGCATAACTGATAACCCTTTCAAGCGCGTCAGTCTTTTGCACAAGGACGGCACCGAGTCCTACGCTGCTTGCGTCGGTGTGTATTTCCGTATCGGCGCAATCGTCGAAATGCGCAAGTATGGGTGGCGTCTGCAGGCGTCGTTTAAGTTCTTGAAAGGCTTGCGCTTGCGCCGTTTCCCACCTGAATTCCACTTTATTCTTCGTGAGAAGCGTCAGTGGTTCGGCGATACGTGAAAAGTTTTTGACGAAGCGTCTGTAATAGGCACATAGGCCGAGAAATCGGCGCACGGCCTTCTTGTCGGTGGGTGGCGCGAAGTCGGCGATGGCAGCTGTTTCCAGCGGGTCTGGGCGCACTCCGGACTTGCTGATCACATGACCCAGAAACAAGAGCTCGTCGTACACGAATCGGCACTTTTCTGGCTTCAGGGTCAGTCCAGAGGCCTTGATTGCTTGAAGTACTGCCTCAAGCCGCCGGAGATTCTCGTCGAAGGTCGAGGAAAACACGACGACGTCGTCCAAATACACAAGGCACGTCTGCCACTTCAATCCGGCCAGTACGGTGTCCATGACACGCTGGAACGTCGCAGCTGCCGAGCAAAGACCGAAAGGCATGACCTTGAATTCAAACAGGCCCTCGGGTGTTATAAAGGCAGTCTTTTCTCGGTCTCTCTCGTCGACTTCGATTTGCCAGTAGCCGGTCTTGAGGTCCATCGACGAAAAGTACGTCGCGTTGTGAAGTCGATCCAGGGTGTCGTCTATTCGTGGGAGGGGGTACACGTCCTTCTTCGTGATTTTGTTCAGGCGCCGATAATCAGCGCAGAAGCGCAGTGTCCCGTCCTTCTTCTTCACTAACACCACGGGTGACGCCCACGGACTCTTGGACGGCTGGATGATGTTGTCGCGTAGCATCTCGTCGACTTGTTTCTTTATCGCGTCGCGCTCTCGATTAGAAACTATAGGGGCTCTGACGGAGTGGTCGAGAATTTTCCTCTGTTATAATGCGGTGCTTCGCAAGGGGTGTTTGTTGGACCCGCGATGACGACAAGAAACAGTCCTTGTATTGCAGGAGCAGGGTTTTGAGCTGGTCTTGCTTGGCCTTCGGAAGGCTCGGGTTGATGTCCAAATCCGGTTCGGGACCTCTATTCGTCGAAACAGGTTCGGCAGCATCGAAGAGGGCGAAAGCATCGCTGGCGCCTACACATTCGTCGATGTAGGCAACCGTCGTACCAATGTTGACGTGCCTATATTCGTGGCTGAAGTTTGTCAGCACTACCTTTGCTTTACCGTGGCGCAGCTCGGCTATACCTCGTGCGACGCAAATTTGACGGTTCAGGAGTAGGTGCTGATCGCCCTCGATGACGCCTTCAAAGTTCGCAGATTTTTCGGTGCCGACGAAAATAATGACGCTGGAGCGCGGCGGAATGGTCACCTGGGGTGCTATCGCGGAACGATTCTATTTTTTATTCCAATGCTTTTCCGCGTGACGTCTTCGCTTGCGTCAGCGCTGGGCGGGAACGCGCAACGTTTTTTGAAATTGTCCAATCACGAGCTCTCTGTGTTGCCCGGATGTTTCTTTTTCTTTTCTTCGCCCTTTCAGGGGCCGTATAGTTATTTTATTTAATAAGAAAGCGTGTAATGAAACTAATGTCGTATGCTTAATGAACTAAAATTGTTTTACAAATGGAACACATCAAAATGGTAGGTATTTAAATCAAAGAAAACACAAGTATCTCTATATTTTGAGTCGTAGCCGTATTTGCGCCATATGTGCAGCCAAGCCGTGTCATTCAGCGCAAAGAAAATGGCTGCCGATGTCAAAAGAACAGCTGTGTGTGTGTGGTCGCCCGTAATACGTCGCAATTAGTGCAAGGTGGGGATGGTTACTGTCGGCTAAGAAGAATATTAGACTCTGCGATCTTTCCGGAAGCCGCGCAATCTGCTGAACCGAGGTGAGTAGAAACGTGTCGTGCCGTGGTGTGTGTTCTCGGCTGCATGCATCCGTCTGACGAGTTTCTTTTTTTATCTGTAGCAACGCAACGGAGAAGAAATCCGAATGACTGTGAAGCGCTACATAGTCAACAAGATGCGATTGAGAACTCACGAAGCAGCGAGTACCGTTTGTTGGGGCACCGCCAGCGCAAAGCGTCACTTCATGAACGCGGTGCGCTGCATCGTACGTCGACAGTACTCCGTTGCTCAAGCTACCATGCCGATCTGCGAAAGCTGCTGCTGCTTCGATTTCGAAGGTAAGTGTAGCGCAAGGAGGTTTTTTTTTAAACCTTAGTGTAGCGCATTTATTATTTTTGTTAGGTTAAAAATATAATACGGAAAAGAATGAGAGTGCGAAAATGAGAACGATTTTTGCAAGGTAGAACGATCAGCGTAGAGGAAGGTTCTGCCTCTTAAATTTCCTCTGCGGGATGGCTGATGTGGGAAGTCGGTTGGGAAAAAAAATGTCGGCGAAAGGACCGCGCGTTTCGAAAGTTCAGAGGGACATGCTGATACAGTTCCTCGAGCAGCACCCGTACCTGGGGAGATCTTGCACGGAGGTCTCCCCGCGTATGACTGCTGCTCGAAAGAAGCAGCTGTGGCAAGAAATCGCCACGCTGCTGAATCAGCAGGGGCCCGCGGTTAAATCGCCACAACTATGGCGTAACCACTGGGCGAAGATGGTCTGCGGCGCGCGCAAGGAGCTCGCGAGATCGACAAGCGAGAGAAAGTGAGCTCTGTAATAATCTGCGCCTTCATTGTCGTTTCACGTTGTGGTTGTGTTTTCTTTTTATTTTGCAGCGCCACGGGTGGCGGCAGGGTTGGCGGCGTTGACGGCCGCGTCTTGGACATCCTTGAGAGGACCGGCGCAGTCGTCACCACCCCGCCAGAGTATTACCCCGTTCCCGACGTGGTGCGTACCTTTTCTCTCGCTAATCATGTCCGTGCCAGTCAGATAGCGATAAAAGTGGGAATTGTGATTGCCGAAATTTGTTCCATTGCCACAGTCCATACTTTTAAATGCAGAATACTGTGACTTGTTATGAGAGCACAAGCATGGTACTTTAACGTGCTTACGTGATCTTGAAAGATGAATCCTTTAGCGAGATTGTGAAGATGTTCATTGTTGTCATTTTTATGCATGAAGCTTGTGCGATGGTCGGCTATACATTCGAAACTAGCTTGCTTAAACGATGCTTGTTACACCCGATACGCAACATGTGTCATCAACGTATTATGCTCAAATGCAGGAGACTGAGGTCGAGGTGGGAACCTCCCGTGCAGCTACTAGCCGGGGGCCGAGCGACGTTGACCGTAAGGCAACCTATGTGTTTGTGCTGTGAGAACTTATGTTCTAGATATTCATGCTTTCATGACATGGAAGCATGTAGTCGTAATTATGTGTACGTGAAAATGAGGTTTCCAGGTTGAAGTTTTAGAATAGTAAAGTGGCATGTTTTCAGAGTGGTGTAACAGTAAATGAGTAATATTTCTTCTTGTTGTTTCACACACACCAGTGCAACCAATACCCCTCCAGCCACAAGTGCCGCAGCCCGGACCTTCGCAGCCGCAGCCCGGACCTTCGCAGCCGCAGCCCGGACCTTCGCAGCCGCAGCCCGGACCTTCGCAGCCGCAGCCTGGACCTTCGCAGCCGCAGCCCGGACCACAGCCTCAACCCCGCCGAAGACAGCCCAGGCAGCTGGAGGAAGCTGTGTGCCGGGCTACGGCTGAGTACGTGCGGCAGGGCCAGTGTGCTGATGCGAGGGCCGTGGCAGACCGCAAGTTCCACCACAAGATGTTGGAGCAAAACCGGCGTGTACGTATAACTACAGCCATGCACATTCACGGCATAACAAGAGTAGCACAAGTTGCCAATAGGCCTCCAACGCTCAAGTTTGCGCAGCGCCGTCCGCCGCCCCAGCGGAGAGAGGGGAAAACTCCGGTAGCTGGGACGGGTCGCTCTTGCTTGGTTTTCCCATCGCGCGCGCGGAGAACGTGCTCCCCGGGCGCATTTTTCACGCTATGGGTGCCGTTCCTTCGTCGTACTCGAAAGCAGGCACGCAGTCTTGCTGCATTGTGAACTGTCACAAAAGTTTAAAAATGTCGAAGAGCCGAAAACTTTCTGTCATGTTCTACGGTTTCCAATGCAAGCAGTCCGAGGAGCAGAGGCGTCAAGAGTGGATTATGGCAGTTCGCCGCGATGCTTTCGCGGTCTTGTCACCTTGAAGCAGTTTTTGTCGTACACAGTATTACGAACTATTAACGGGGAGAAACGCGATGATCGTGCTCATTTGAAAGGGAAGTGCGTTTGTGAACCGAAGTTACAACAAATAGACAGCCGCTGTACGTTTCGAGATTGCGCGCTGGCTTTCCGAGTCAACCATTTGTAATGTTACAGCAGCGGAGCATTTGGGCTTATTACACCACAGTTTAAATAACGTACCGTGAGTACTAAGTGTTTAATTCAGCTGATTGCGGTACATTTCCCGTCGCGGCTCCCTGTAAACAGAATTAAGCTGTATGTTTGCACTGAGCGTTTATATTGGCCTTGCATGCGACACGCCGTGATTGCTTAGAAGGCTGAAGTGTTGCGCTGCTAAAATCGTGGTCATGGGTTCGATTCACGCATACAGCAGCTGCATTTCGATGGGAGCGAAATGCACTAACACCGGCGTACTTAGATTTACGTACACGTTAAAGAAACCCAGGTGGCCGAAATTAATCCGAATTAATCCACCACGGCGTGCCTCGTATTAATGTCATGCGTTCGGCACGTAATAAAAAGCCTTGCATGCCGCTTTGGAAACGAGCGGAAAAAGAACCAAGGTGGCAATTAAATTTTCGATGGCTTCGCGAATTCAGATGCGCTTATTATTGGGCACAAATCTCGGTATAATCATAAACATGCGCGATCCCAGTGGGTATTGTATAGTATCAGGGGCGTAGCCAGAAATTTTTTCGGGGGGGGGGGGGGGGGGGTCCAACCATACTTTATGTATGTTTGTGCGTGCGTTTGTATGTGTGCGTGTACATATACGCAAGCAAAATTGAAAATTTTCGGGGAGGGTTTGAACCCCCCCCCCCTGGCTACGCCCCTGTATAGTATGATGCTGACCAAGCGAGCTGTCGAAACAACCAAAGCGACATTCGAATGACACGGTGCGTGATCAGGCGTCGATATTATTCGAAATGAAACACGCCTCTGCAAGAAACATGCATCGTCGAAGTGGGCATGAAATATTTATTTATTTTTTGTTTGCGTATATCATTATGCTGTCAAAGGGAGCTATAAAAAAATCCAAGGCGACATTAAACTTGCGATCCGACGTTATCATTCGATGCAAAACTCGGCAAAAGTGAAACTCCCACGAAACTGAACACTGCGCATTGCGATGCAGCCAGTGACTCAACAGGGCAGATGTAAATTTATGCTCTTCACATTGAGCTCATAATAAATTTAAAGCCGCACGACAAACTTGGCATCCAAGCAGTTGAAAAGTTATCAATAGAAAACGCACGCGAGAGCGTGCTGGGTGATTGCTGACAGCTCCGAGTATACACGACTGCCGCAACGAATGTGCGTTTTACCGGTAACATAATTACAGAACTCGCGCAGTCACCTCCCTACTCATGTCAAAGAAATGTGCCCGTTCAGCATCTGCACGCACGTAGCGCTCGCACAAACAGCATCGCCCTTGACGACCTGCTCGGTCCCGAAAAGGTGGTCGATCAACCGTCCTCCTCTGGTAAGATTCCCACCGTTAAAACGTTTTTTTCCATCTCTGGGATTTTTCTAAACCTTCAGAGCAAGCGACACGTGAAGCTGCACGTGCACGGCGAGCAGAGACAGGTGGCTTTGGCAGAGAACAGCGCGTGCAGGGTGCCTGAACGTGCGGAGACAGCGCAGTCAAAAGGCTGGTGTGGGGACAGGAGCGACCGGTTTTCGCAAGAAAGGCGGCGAAACGCGTGCGACGCAGCGCCCCCTGGCCGAGCTTGGGAGGCCTATATCGCATCAATACTGCTCATCTTGTTCGCCAGCATGACACGGAGAAAGCAGCAGGCACGGCTTGCCTGTTAAAGCACGAGTGGCCAGCTAAAATTGGCCCATGGTAACACCGACATTTCCATTGGTGTTTGCAATTTTGTTGCTCAAGTGTGTAGTCACTTGTGCTAATAATTTCTCCGTGGCGACTGTACCTGTTTGCACGTGTAAGTGGTGTAGGTGAAATTGTAGTATAGAATGTATAAATTGGTAAACGACCTTAAAACCTACATTTAAAGAGGTCATGAATCACATCTCGGGCATGGTGAAACAAGGCATTCTACAAACATTCACTACTGTGAACACATCAGCCACATTTTGTAGTTGTATGAGGCACGCTGAGGTTGCTAGCGAATCACGCTGTTGCCATTTTTTTCGGGCGCCCTTTTTTCGTCCAGAGGCAGGTACTCACTATGTTCAGTGGCGGGTGCTTGTTATTCAACATAGAAGATATGGCATTTCCATTGGCCAGTAGCTGACTTGAATAGAGCGGTGTTTCAATCAGATGCGCTTCTTGGTGCAGTATGCCACCATGTGCCGGCGTTGCAGCGTTGGAATCGCAGTGCAGGCACGTTTCTTGACGTGCATTCAAGGTCATGACGCACGATGACGTAGCTTCTGCCCTTGTGCCATCCCTCCCTGTTAATTTCTAACACTCATGGGTATGAGACGAGGGAGGAAGCGCTTAAAGCGTGCGACAGATCGCTACTTGAAGCGCAAGACAATAAACATCAGTGCTGAGGTCAATCAGTTATTACTTGAAAAGTGGTACAGTACTCCTCTAATGGTTTTATTACTTCTTGTACACCTTCGCATGATGCAATTAGTGGTATTGCTTAGGCCCTTACTTGCCTAAATGAGGCTACACAAGCAGTTCAAGAAAAGAAGGGCAAATAGCATTCTTACCCATCTTTATGGAAAGAAGGCAGCACCTACAGATGCCTGAACGTGATGTTAAATGGATTAAGTTTCCTTATTGCTTGAACTTGGGAAAATATTTTGGTGCATATGTAAAGCGCACACTACTGCCATATTTGGGAATGTCGTACGTGTTAGGTGAACCTGTTGTGCGCATGATCTATAGACTGTTGAAGATCATTCCATTATAGTGTTCTTGTCATTGTGCCGTTCTGCAGTGCTGTTTCACATCAGTGTGTAGCCATTCACTCGCTGGTCAAAACACTACTCTGTTGTTACATTGAAATGTGAGCACTTGAGAAATTGGACTGCACCTTAAACTGCGGCACCATGTATTGACATTGCACGCGTACACTTAGTTTTGGTAGTGCTCTGCACAATAACAAAATGTACAGTAAAACCTCGTTAATTCAAAGTCACTGGGACTGTGAAAAACTTTCGAATTAAGCGGGTTTTCGAATTAACGAAACATACAAAAAGCGGGATGCAAGGAACTTTGAATTACTGAAAGTAATCAGAGGTGGTCGTTTGGCCTTCTAGTTTGCGGCTCCAAGGGTGGTTTTCCAGCAATACCCGGTCCCATTTTTGCCGCAAACCCGCGAAAACGGCGGGCCTCGCTGCTGTCAGCGCAAGAAAAAAAGAAAGAAAGAAAAAAAAAAGTCTCGTGGTCAGCTGAAATGCGTGCCTGCGGAAAAAACGGCGTGCTTCACTGCAGCACAGTGGTGACACGCGGGCTCACCTGCTCCTCGCAGCGTCAGCGCGTCATGATGCGGCCATTCGCCCATTCTTTCTGGTAAAATAAAGAATATGATAATGGCCAGTGTGACGGAATCCGCGATCTGTTCTGGCTGGAAAACATGATCATTGAAGTTTTCGAACTGAGTTTTCGAAGGAGGCGTTACAGGCAAGAACTCCGCCAGCATTGCAAGTGCGCAAATTGCCGGAGCAACCGCCAGTCGGAGGTTTGCATACATCATGAATTCCGTCAGGTCGTCCTTTATTATCTTTTCTTTTCCAAAAAAGAAATGGGTAAATCATGACGCGCTGACGTTGTGAGAAGCATGCGACATGCTGCCCGCGTGTCACCGCTGTGTTGCAGTGAAGCACGTCATATTTTCCGCAGGCGCACGTTGTAGCTGACCACGAGACCGCGTTTTTTTTTTCTTTATTACTTTTTTTTGCGTTAGCACCAGCGAGGCTGGGTTGCTTCAACTGTCACACATTAATATCGCTGCACTGCATTGCCCTGTGGCTCCTAATGGCCGTCGCTTCCACGGAGTTGCGGCGAAATCGGGATCGGGAATTGGCACAAGGCACCCAAAGTTTTCGAATTAACCGGGCTGGCGCTGACCACCGCTTCAAAATATCCACTCAGATTTACATTGGAAAATACGGGACCGCAGAAACCCTTCGAATTAAGCGGGATTTCGAAATATCCGAGTTCAAATTAATGAGGTTTTACTGTACTTGCATCCAAACACTGAGGCGCTGAGGAAGTCAATCATTATGTTTACAAGTGCTACCACCCGCCACGGAGGTCTAGTGGGTACGTTGCTTCACTGCTTACCCACAGGTCACGGGATCAAATGCCGGACGTGGTGGCCGCTTTTTCGATGGAGGCGAAAGAAAATGCTACAGGCCCATGTACCTAGACTTAGGAGCATGTTAAAGAACCCCAGATGGTTGAAGTTTGCGGAGTCCTCCACTAAGGCATCTCCCATAGTGATGTCATGGTTTTGGGACAAAAAACACTAACATTTGTTATTACGAGTGCCACCACTAAGCGGTGCACTTGCTTATTCATGTTCACGTCACGTATGTTTATGCTAGCAATCTGTGGGCCTAATGTGTTGATGTTGTGAAACAAACAAGCATAGATGGTCACAGCGATTGTTATGCATGTTTGTTTGGTGCAATCAAAGTCAATAATAGTATGCACTGAAAATACTACTATTCAGGAACAATTCAATTATAATCTGAGGCCTTGGTACCATCTTCTTGTAAATACATGAATTTTTTTCTCAACCAGCATCACGAGGCCCAGATGGCCAGCCAAGAACGGCTGGAAAACCAGCTCTGCCGCCTGACCGAAGAGGTGGGCCGGCTGCGCCACGTTCAGCAGCAGCGCCTCGACCAAGAGCGCAGGGCGAATGACTGTACTCAGCGCCTGCTGCAGCAACTTTTGGAGGCCCTGGCCGGTGGGGCTGCACTAGTCACACGCCCACCTCAGCCTCCTAGCGCCTAAATTTTATTGATATATACTGAGTATGCACAGCGCAATGAAACGAAGGCAAGAGAAGCACGCAAACGACATAGACTGGCACTGACTTCCAACTGAATTATTGAAAAGCATGAAGCCCGCTTTTACGCATGTGCACATCTTATCAGCAACTGAAACGAGTCATGAGTGAGCATCCATCTCTCTGTCACTTAGATACACGCTTGGCGTAATTACACACTTGATACCGGATTTCCTAATGTGGGCTGCCTCGAAGTGCATTTACACTTGTTGCAGTGATATGCAAGATGTCCGCCTGAATTGTTTTTTTACAAAAAAAAAATACTCTTGTGCTCTGATGTTGAAACGTAGCCCGCCGGCCCAATGTACTCTTTTCCACAGCTGAGTGGCATCTTGTATAGCACGTGAGGCACACAGTCGGTGTAACGATGAGCATGCTTCTTCGTGCAGGATTTTTTCTATTCTTTGGTGAGCATAGGGCAAATCTGACCTAACTTACAAGGCGCAGAAAACACCACTTTGACGTCATACCTTTGGGTGATCTTCTTAAGATTGCGATGTGGTGTGAAAGTGGTGTTTTCTGCGCCTTGTAAGTTAGGTCAGATTTGCCCTATGCTCACCAAAGAATAGAAAAAATCCTGCACGAAGAAGCATGCTCATCGTTACACCGACTGTGTGCCTCACGTGCTATACAAGATGCCACTCAGCTGTGGAAAAGAGTACATTGGGCCGGCGGGCTACGTTTCAACATCAGAGCACAAGAGTATTTTTTTTTTGTAAAAAAACAATTCAGGCGGACATCTTGCATATCACTGCAACAAGTGTAAATGCACTTCGAGGCAGCCCACATTAGGAAATCCGGTATTGTGTGTGTAATTACGCCAAGCGTGTATCTAAGTGACAGAGAGATGTATGCTCACCCATGACTCGTTTCAGTTGCTGATAAGATGTGCACATGCGTAAAAGCGGGCTTCATGCTTTTCAATAATTCAGTTGGAAGTCAGTGCCAGTCTATGTTGTTTGTGTTTTTCTCTTGCCTTCGTTTCATTGCGCTGTGCATACTCAGTATATTCAACACATGTACCAACCATCAACGGATCCTTCTAGCATAAATTTTACGGAGGAAGGAATTTTTGTCACTTTTTTTTTCTTGGCACACTTGCCCATCTACCACTGATGGTATGAAGCCCCAGTATCTGTAACATACAACAGTTCTTTATGTCACCATTTCATTAAGGCACAACTGCAACATTTTAGTACAGTAGACTCTCAATAAACGAAAATCTCTTAAATGAAACTGCTGCTTAAATGGAACAGCTGCCTCTAACATGATTGGTTTTGTGCTTGAATTCTGCACCCCTTTTCATCTCTCAGTAAACGAAACTCCTGTTAAATGAAACATATTTTCCTGGTCCCTTCAGCTTTCGTTTAACAGGAGTCTACTGTAATGCCCAGCAGGAGTGTCCAAACTGCAATGCTGTACCACCAGCTGACAGTGGACGGCAAATTGAAAGGTGTCTCATTGTTCTAATTCTACATTACTTATGATGCCTCATGGCAAGTCTTTGCATTTTAATCCTGTCTCACGAAATGGCAACATTGCTTTCTCCAGTGCAATGTCTTCATAGGCTAAATGTGTAAGAAGCGTCGCACACACAAAAAAAAAATCTTGTGACAAAAATTCCTTCCTTGTGTTCCTTCCCTGCATTCATCTAGTCTCATCTATGTAATGTGTTGAGGCAGGAAAGTGAGATTGTTTTTTATATTTTGTTCATTCTGTGTAGTTTGACGACTTTATAGCTTGTCCCTTGCGTCACATTAACTCGGCACATGGTGAATGCATGTTTCCTTTGTTTTCATTGTATGCTTTTTTTATTTTTTGATTAACACAATGTTATGGGAGTTGCACATGCCTTCTCTTTTACTGTGACATGTGTATTTTTGGATACAGGCTGTGATCCCTTTAGTGTTTTTTTTGTGGTTCACTTTGAATGTAGCCTTTATGTGCAATATTGCTCATTTATAAAAATGTGCACTCAGTGCTTACTTTTGCATGTGGAGGCGCAATCATTCCTGCCAGTAAACAATAGTTTGTATGCATTTAAATACCAATTAAGGTGACTTCCAGATGAGCAACTTTCATGAAAATATGTACCTTACTAGTGGCAATACACAATAGACTAAAAAACATTGTTTGACGTTGTGTGATATCAACAAAGCATACCTTTGCACTTTGTCTTCGGGAGGGAAGTCATGGCAATGTGATATGCTGTATGCTTCCCTGCATTGCAGGAATGCGATGTTTCGAGTACTTTTACTGTTTGACGTAGGAGATACAGCCGTGACCACATACTGGTGGTAGGACACTGTTACGTAAAGTCAACTTAACAGTGTTTTTTTTAATGGATTACTGTCAATTACTCATGTAGTGTGATGCATGTAAACATTTGGATGTTTTTTTTTGTGTGTGCTCTGTCATCAGCTGCATGAAAGGAACAACCAGTGAAACGTTATCTGCCATTAGTGGTGCATTATTACAAGCAAACGCGGTTCATGGTATCGTGTTCTAAGCTACTGTTCTTACAAGATGTACCATACTGTGTGACATCCAATGCAGTTTCCATACAGTAGTTACATTATTGTATAACAGAATGTGTTGCTTGAATGAATTGTTCGAGGAAAAAAAGGAATGAATATTTATGCAAGAAATAAAACATCAACTTTGAGGGCTTTTATTTGCGCATATGATGCTGGCTTGCATTGTACAAACTGTGCAGACACATACACAGCTCTTTTTACAAGCACGGACAGGTTGTGTGCATTCATCAACAGTGAAATATTTCCTTTTGTCACGCGATTAGGGTGCACGTACCGGGGTTCCTCGTTTGCAGGGTTTGTACGGGAAGTATTGGAAGCAGCACAAGCATCAAAACGAAATTTAATATCTGGACACACCCTGTGTACATGCTATGACTGCTACTACACTTTGCATCTTGTACTTGTGCTGTAACTAGAAAATTCCAAGTTACTGAGTACCGTTCTTCCAGTACAGGCACTTTACGTTCACGTTATGCTCATTGGTAATTTCACTTTTCTGCATATGACTGCACTTCAAGTGAGGCATGTTCTCTGGCATGGCAGATAATGAATTTCAACAGCATTTCTGTCTCTTGAACACTGTGCGATGGTTGTGTGGTCAACTGACATAGGAACTGGAAGTGGAGTGAACGACGACACTTCTAAAGGAGCGGAAGGTGTTGTGTGCGTTGCATTTTTGTGCGATCGGAGGCTTCATTGCTTCCATAGGGAGTGAAAAGACAAACAGGAATGGATGTCAATGAGCACTGCGAAATGACAGCATACAGCTATCTCAGGCGGGACAAAAGAAATGCAGAACATACCTACAGGCAGAACAAGTTGTTCCCCATCTCATTCACAGCAGCAAAAATTCTAACAGCTACATCACAATCGCTCGTATGCCAAGACAAACGAGAGACCTTTCATATGTAAAAAAGACAGAACCATGGTTGCATTTCAGTGGATATTACAGGGCAATGGCACATACTCGACAGCAGCAGCAGCAGCAGCATCAAAGGGGCTACATTTCGTTACTAAGCAATGAAAACTTTCGAATGTAAAAAAAAAAGTAACATTGCAGTGCATGCTATGCAACACAATTCAGCCACATTGCTTCACCCATTACACAGTTGTGAAAAGAAGTCGCCAGACAAAATATTGGCGCGTAAAAAACAACACAGCTTTTATCCCACCCTCAGCAGCAAGCTTAACACATGAAATGTTGTATGGATATGACCACGCTCCAGTGCAGTGTATGTTCATACTTTTGTTTTACACTGGCTTTTCTGCAAGAATGCATATGTTCTCTTTTCATCACAATTCTTGTACCATGCCTGAAAGAGGTCACACATCAACGCAGTAATAATATGTGTAAATCAATTATTTGACATCTCTTAAATACACATTACTCCAACTGCTGCTTTACGCATCTACCAACGATGCTGTTGGCGTCGCAACCGCCGGCGCACCCTCCTCAAGTACTCGTAGTGCTGCGCACGGGTGGTGCCAAAGCGCGCAATGACACCGTCCCGTACTGCGCGCCCTCTTAAATAATAGCTTCTTGTGGCCCTGTTTCGGGTCAAACCCTGTTGGATGGGGGACCCGTTAGAATCTTCGCTGCTGGTGCTGCTGCTGCTGCTGCTGAAAAAGTCTTCAATGCCTTCAAACTCATCAACCGGCTCAGTGGCACCCTCACCTAAGCATAGATTATGAAGGGAAGCACATGCTGCAATAATGTCAGCAGCACGCTCTGGCTCGTGGTGGAGGGTGCGGTAACGCTGCAAGCACCGGAAGCGGGCTTTAAGCATGCCAATGCACCGCTCCACAATGGAGCGCATGGTGATGTGCTCAGCGTTGAACCTGCCTTCGGCACTGCGCTCGGAAGGATCACCAGAGACCGGGATGAGGAGCCACGGCTCCAATGGGTAGCCACTGTCACCTGCACAAAGACGGAAATAGTGTACTATGCTACGTATACCCATGTAGCATAACGTTAGTAGTCAACATCAGAGGCCATAATGTTACATCACTGCTGCAACAATTGTCGAGACCCTTAGTGCAGTGCTCTATTCATTTGTTCTGATCACTTGGGCCACATCCTTCTAAAAAGAAGTCGCACAGTGATTGCACTACTACTTTTTTTTTTTAAACCTTCGGGCAGGACCCAGGGGGTCTCAAAATTTTTTAACACAACTTCTCCCGTGAGGAAAACGTTTTAATCTCACCAAGCAGGTATTCGCCTGGCTCTGCAATGCGCCCCGCCAGGAACCGTCGGCGCAGCCAGGTCGTCTGCCAGACGAACGAGTCATGGTCTGACCCCGGTCGCATAGGGTCGATGGCCAGGATCCGCATCGCCGCATCGCAGATCTGGGAAAGCGTGCGCGGCGAAAGCCCATTGTTAGCAAGCAAACACAACAAAAGATGCCGGCGCGGGCGCAGTAAAACGAAAGGCAAACAAGTCGGAGGTTAACTCACGATCATAACGTTGAGGGCGTAGAAGTGCTTCCTGCACATGAACGAAGCCTTGCGGGGTCCCTTGGGCGCCTTGATGCCGATGAGGGTGCCGTCGATGCAGCCGATCACTCCCGGAATGGCGCCGAGCCGAAGGAAGCCTTCTTTCACGGCCGCCTTTTCTTCGGTCGTCGTCGGGAAGCGCACCCACCCATTTTGCGCGCCCACTTTCACTATAGCTTGAGCGACGCGTTTGACGCATTCGCTCACAGTCGATTGCGCCATGTGAATCGTCGTCTCGCTCCCGACGGAACCTTGGAAGCTCCCGGTCGCAAAGAAGCGCAGCGCACACAACACCTTTTGTTCCACTGAGAGCCGCGTCGCTCGCACCCCTTCCAGTTCCTCGGCCAGTTGACCACACAACCATCGCACAGTTTCCTTCGAGAGTCGAAATGCCGCCGAAATTCGTCATCCGTCATGTCAAACGCATCGTCGGGCTCGCGTTGTTGTCGCCGGCGTCGCATGAGCGCAACCGCCATCCCGATCAGCGGAGCCGCCATTTTCGATGCTTTTCCAAACGACCCGCTCTCTGGCGATGCTAAAAACTATGCCTTTTCTCTCTGCATAATGAGTGTGTAAACGTCATTTTGACGTCACGCTTTTTTATGGTTGTTTGATTGACAAATAACATGGCCTCCCTTCGACCAATCGGAGACGACTAATGGCGGCGAAAAGCATAGAAAAAGGAATAGAATCGTTCCGCGATAGCACCCCTGCTCTTCTATCACATTCAGTGCATGGTTGCCTGGCATCGCGTGGGGCGGGAGCGCTTTGTCTGAGGTCAGTGTTATCGACTCAGACCTCAGGTCGATGACGGCGCCGTGGTCACTTCGGAAGTCCATTCCAAGTATCACATCCCTGGAGCAGTTTTTTAGGATTACAAAGCTCGCAGGATAAGTCCGGTTATTGATAGTGACTCGCGCCGTGCAGACACCAATCGGCGTTATCAGATGACCTCCAGCGGTCCGGATCTCGGGGCCTTGCCAAGCAGTCCTAACTTTCTTCAACTGTGCTGCGAGCGGCCCACTGATGACGGAATAATCGGCTCCAGTATCGACGAGAGTGGTGACGTTGTCGCCGTCGATCAGAACGTCGAGGTCGCTAGTCCGCCGTCTTGCGTTGCGGTTACGTCGCGGCGTCGGGTCACGGCTACGTCGGTTTGCACCGCTGCTCCCGCGTTGCGTCGTCAGGTCTGCTTCCGGTCGCAAAGTTTCGTCTTCAGGACGTCGTTCGGCGTGCGGCGGGGGCTCGGAACTTCGTCGCGGCGTCGTCGTCGACGGCGGAGGATCTTCAGCATTTCGTCGTTCAGCAACCGCACCTCCATCGGTTGCTGCCCTTAGTTTTCCGGATATGGGCTAGGCGACCAGCCCTGGTTTGGGCCAGTGTACTGCCGGCGGTGCGGTGACATGTAACGGCCGGGCGATGGCGAGCGGGAAGGTCGTCGTTCTTGCCACTGTGTTCCGGCGAGGTAGTGGTCGATGTCGCGAGGCCGTTCGCCTGGCTACGGGCGCGGCGCGTTGACCGCGAATGCGCGTAGCCCCATCTGACGGTACTGGCAGCGGCGGTGCGTGTGGCCGGCCTCCGCGCAGTGGTAGCAGAGCGGGCGGTTGTCAGGGGTACGCCAAACGTCGGTCTGTCGGGGGGCGCATTGTTGTCCTGTCGGCGGGCGGTATGGCGTCGGTGGTGGTGGCGGCGGATGCCTGGCGGCGGAACTTGCTGCGGCGGCGCGGCGTCTTGACGCGGGCGAGGAGGGGGGCGTTGCGTCGGGCTGCAGCAGCATAGCTCATGGCTTCCGGCTGAGCCTGCAGTGCTTCGGGAATTCCAAGCGATTGCCGGACTTCCTCGCGTACAGCGTCGGCGATTGAATGCACTTGATGCTACGGCGGGGGTAAAAGCTTTCGCAGTTCCTCCCGCACGATCGCTCGAATCGTTTCACGGAGGTCGTCAGAGCAGAATGATTGAACTTCTGCGTAAGCTGGCGTCGAGCGGCGATTGAATTGTCGGGTGCGCATCTCCAGAGTCTTTTCAATCGTCGTCCCTTCGGAGATAAATTCCTAGACAGTACTCGTTGGGTTCCGCATTCAGACACGCGAACAGCTCCTGCTTTACTCCTCGCATGAGGAAGCGAACTTTCTTGTCTTCCGGCATTTCGGGGTCGGCGTGGCGGAAGAGTCTGGTCATCTCTTCTGTGAAGAGCACCACGTTTTCGTTTGGCAGCTGCGAACGGGTTTGAAGCAGCGCTTCGGCCCTCTCTTTGCGGATGACGCTCGTGAACGTAGAGAGGAATCCTCGTGCGAAATGTGTCCCACGTTGTCAGGGTTCGCTCTTGGTTTTCGAACCAGGTGCGAGCGGCATCTTGCAAGGCGAAGTAGACATGCCGTAGCTTGTCTTCGCTGGTCCAGGCATTGAAAACGGCGACTCGGTCGTAGGCTTCCAGCCAGCTTTCCGGGTCTTCGAATGACGATCCGCGGAAGGTTGGTGGCTCCTTGGGCGTCCGGAGAAGGATCGGTGCGGGCGGCACAGCGTCTGTCATCGTTGCCGCAGTCGTGGTCCTGGCCTTTCTGTTCCGAGTGTTGTCGGGTAGAGGCCCGTACTCCGGTGCTAGGCCTTGTTGCCTACGGCTAGCTCGCTGGTCAGTGGTTGGCGTCGATGTCTTCTCCGCACTGGGGGCTGGGTTCACGGCTTGACGGGGGCGTCCGGATCATGAAGGAACAGCACCTCCACCAGATGTCACGTGGTCGTGACGTCGACGAAGGCAGCAGTCAGCACGTCTGAGATGAAACTCTTTATTAGGCCGAACTTGTGGCCGGGAAAATGAAACTCCAGCTACAGCAATAAACTGATAGCGGCGAACAGAGCGTCGACCGTCGAACAATTGACAAGCCGTCAAGTGCGTCGGCTTTTTTACAGGCGCTATCGAACTGAAGTAATACTGAAAGACGAGGTAGTTGGTATGAGTGCATCGTAACTTATTTTAGCGCACACTGACACACGGACACACCCTTCTTTTCTGTGTCCGTGTGTCAGTGTGCGCTAAAATAAGTTACGATGCGCTATCGAACTTTCCAGCGATATCACTGGTGGCGGCGTTATCGCTCGGTAATGCTGGAAAATTCGCGTGCGGCGCGAAATCTTAACAAAGCGATCTACTACAATCGAGAAGCTTCTCGAACACTGCTTCGCAGACAGCCTCGAGCGTTGATAACCGTCTTTGCTGGTCAAACCCAAAAACAGCAAAATATAATATAAGAAGTGGGCGTGGCAATATTATCTTTTACTAACAGAGCTGGAATGCCATTTAGACCACTGGCTTTATTTGTGTTTATATTGGCAGCATTGTCATAAATTTCATCATAGGTAATGTTGGGAAGAGCAAACGAATTTGATAATGAGGGTGAAAAACATTTAATTTCGCTATGAGGGAACCTTGCTGCTAAAGTTGGACCAATTTCAGTAAAGAATAAATTAAATTTACCAAGTGTATGCGCATCAACGGCGTCAGGTAATACACGCTGTGATGGTTCATTACCGACAACTTCTTTTACAATTTTCCATGTTTTTTTTAGAATCGCCTTGCGCTTGAAAAATAAGACGAGAATAATAGGCCTTCTTTCGCTGCCTCATGAGAAGCACAGTCTTATTCTTCAACAGTTTAAACTGGCCTAAATAATATTTATTTTCCTTATGCTGTCTCCACTTGTGGTACCAGAAGTCCTTTTTCTTCAGTAGTGCAAGGATCTCTGTTGTCATCCAAGGAGTTAGCGGGGTTTTATATGAGCGTGCAGATACGTTTGAACAGCTATTTTCAATGGCACGGCAAAGGGCTTTTGTTATGTTTTCAAGTTCAATATTGAAATCATCGTCATACAAAGCTTCAAATTCAATGGCGAGAGTTCTATCTCGTAGTAAGTTGTAATCTACTACAGTGTAATTTTTCGTAGCGGTGGAAAATTTCGCGCTCTTGTTTGTTGTTTTCTTTATGGAAACAAGAGGTGGAAAGGTGATCTGCTATTGGTTCATCATAAACACCAGCGTTCACTTTCGATGTACGTTGGTTAAAATGTCATCAATCGTTGTTGCTGAAGTGCTAGTCACTCATGTAGGGGTGTCTATGAGATTATAAAAACTGAATGAATTAACCAATTGTGTGTAATGAATGTAACTAGAGTTATTGGTGTCGATATTCATATCCCCAACGATGACGGCTTGATTTTGGTACTTAGTCGATAGATAGAAGAGAGTTTCTTCCACCCTATCGAGGAAGTGCGTTGCATTAGAATTTGGTGGACGATAAAATACACCGATTCTGCCAAAACAGTGCAGTCTGGTAAAGAGGGCTTCTAGATATGGAGAACGGCAGTTCAGTGAGGGTATAACTGTATATGCGCAGCCTTTTTTAACAAAAAGCGCCACTCCGCCACCACGCGAACATGAGTCGCGTTGATGTGTTATGGTTTCGTATCCGGGAATTGTAACATTCTCTCCTTTTTAACCACGTTTCTGTGGTTGCTATCTCGTCGAAACTGTTTACATGTTTAAATAGCAAGGGAAGACGCGAGGTTTTTTTTCTTATGCTACGGATATTGTAGTGGTATATGCCAGTACATTTTTCATCGAGGAGTCGATTTACTTGAGCTATCGTGACAGCCATTTCTCTGAAAAGCCTTTCAGCAGGTAAACAAGTGGAGCACCTATACTATTTTTGCGAGATCATCCTCGCATGTAATGTGAATTACCTTTGAGTTCTCCGACTTCCTTGCCAGAATTTTACCTTCGGAAACCCTAGACAAATCTCCAGTTCTTGTCTTTCTTTCTCTGAATGGCCTTACCTAAAAGGATGGCCTTACCTAAAAGACACAAATGTTCGTTCACGAACACAGGTTGATTTGCATTGAACCCAAGCATCGACGCGTTAAGCCTGTTCTTCCTTGCTGACTTCAATATAAGATCACGTTTGGAGCGCGACAGAAACTTAACCACGACGTTTGGGACATTGTTTGCCTTCGCGGGAACTCTGTGGACAATATGACAATCTTAGCCGGTGACCTCAACACGTAAGCACTCAGCAATCTTTCCCACAATCTCCACTAGGTTTTCCTTCTCAGCATAGGGAATGACTTTCAGTTCAATGTTGTTACGTCTTGAGTATTGCTGTAGATCTATCAGTTGTTTCCTTGTGTCACTTAGATCTTTCTTCATTTGTGCGTTTTCTTTCTGACACTCGATGCTTCGAGTTCTTGCCTCAATCAATTTTACGCAGTGATTTTATTTCACTTTTCAGCTCGTCAAAGCTACCACTAGTGAAGTTTACTGATGCCCTGATGGATATAAAGTGCGCCTTGATAGCATTGTGCATAGAATCAGTAGTGTTCACATCTGTTTTGATAGCGGAGAGAACGTCGAGAAGCCTCGTGGTCATCTCGAGCATTGCCTTTCTTATTTCGTTTACGGTACTTGATGTTTTTTCACCCAAAGCACTGGCAAAGTCTGTCAGGGCATTTACGTTTTTTTTTCCATTTTTTGGGTCGGCTCACACTTCGTTCATAAATAATATCAACAACAACAATGGCAGTGTCAGGAAACTAAATTAAGGTTCAGAGCGGATCGGTAGGACTTGTGATAGATTAAACAAATGAACAGATTCCTACCTGCAATGTGCCGACTACACGGTTAGACAGTCCAACGAACGTCAGCTGCCCGATCCGCTCTGAATGATCTCTGTCGGCGGTTGCTTCTTTATATAGCCGATGGGGCGTGCCCAGTGGTCTGCGGTGTCACAGTCGATGCCACGTGGTGCGAAGCAGCCGGCAGTGCCGGAATCGA